>NC_085140.1:188331513-188369384 GCF_024139115.2 Armigeres subalbatus | reverse complement strand
ATCACACGCCCATCGACGCTTGAATACATGGTAAGGTAACTGCGTATAAGAAGCATTGTTGGTGGAATAATCAGTCGAAGATTCATAGCGCCAGTTATGAATTTGGATATTCAGTTCTTGGATGAGTGTCTAGCCAAATTCAAAAGATTGTATAACATTTCGCCGAAAATTATTTCGCGGTTGAACTTGGCGGTTTGTAACTTTTCGCCGATTGACTTTTGGAGGAATGTACCATTTCGCGGAATATTAAAAATAATCTTGGTGTTGATTCAGCACTTCCACAATTAATACCTGCGAAGTTTCTAAGCTAAGCTACAATTTTTTGCATTCGTATAACACGTTGAAACTTTATACCTACAAAAGTCGAGTCGGGCCAGATATAATGAAGGGATTATCTCCTCTCTTTACTTTGTTACGGAGAGACGTTTTTTTTCATGAATAGTCCTTTATTTCTTCCTTCGCGTTAAACCGGGTTCACGCAACCATTTCTTGAACATTATCCCTTCCATCGCCTTATACCGGACAGATCGTTCTTCTAAAATAAGGTTTCATCGACTCCTATCACCTCCGGACAGACGCTACCATTTAAAGAAGGTATTACCCCTCCCTTCGCCTCATACCGAGAAGACACGTTCTTTTAAAGAAGGCATTAAGAATTCCCTTCGCCTTATATCGGGCAGACGCGTTCTTTTAAAGAACACATTATCAACTCCTTTCGCCTTATACCGGGCAGACAAATCCATTTAAAGGAGGCATTACCCCTTTCTTCGCCTTATACCGGGCAGACGCGTTCATTTAAAGAAGACATTATCAACTTATTTCGCCTAATACCGGGAGACGCATCCATTAAAAATACTACCCTCCTTCGCCTTTTACCGGGAAGACGCGTTCTTTTAAAGAAGGCATTATCAACTCCTTCCACCCTGTACCGGGCAGACGCATCCATTCAAAGTAGGCATTATCTTTTCCTTTGCTTTATACCGAGCAGATCGGTTTATAGAAGGACTACCTCATTCTTTTCTTTATACCGAGCAAACGTGTCCATTTCAAGAGGGCAATGTTATCTCACTTTGCGTTATACTGACCGAAAACGGTCATTCGATGAAAGCGTTACCTTCTTTCATTGCTTAAAATCACATCAAAAAAATTTAGCCCGGATTGCATGTAATTGAGTAGAAATATTTCAATGATAATTATTCTAACTGATATTCCGCGGAATGATTTTCGGTGAAAACATTCCGCGAATTCTTCGAAAAAGGTGCATTGCGCGAAATGAATTTCGGAGAGTTGATACATTCCGCGGAATGTCGTAAAAAATCCACGACATGTTTTTCGGCGAAATGGTATGCAACCGAACTGAACTTTTATCTGAATCTGTTATTTGGTCGAAGATGGTTTGACATTCGGCCGAACTGTAATTTGACCGAAAAAGTTGCCCTAACAGGTCATTTGACTGAAAATGCCGTTTGGCAGAAAAAGTCGTTTGACCGAATAGATCATTTGACCAAATATGTAATTTGGTAAGAATGGTCTATAAGAAAGATCCTTTTCTTCTTCAATGGCTCTACATTCCAACTGGAACTTGGTCGGCTTTTCAACTTAGTATTCTACTAGCATTTCCTCAGTTATTAATTGAAAGCTTTCTATGCCCGCCATTGCATGAGTATGTATCTTGTGTGGCAAGTACAATGGATACTAGGGTGGTTCAAAAATTGATTTTGCTCCACAGCGCATCTAATTCTTTACCATGTTCTGAGTGTCCTCTGAAAATTTGAGCTCATTTGGATTAAAACTGGGTGGCATTGTCTCTCGATTCGAACGTAATTCTATCGAGTCAAACATGTTTGGCATTACGGGTTTCGTTCGATCTCGAAAACGACTCATCGTTCGAGTATGATCGAGGAGGTACAAGAATAACGAGATGTTTTGGCATTATGGAAACTCGTTAGCACACTGAAAAACGACTCAAGTCGAATGAAAACACTCGTCACCTTTATAGCTTTCGAATGTTGTTCGAGATTATTTCTTGCTGAAAGTTTTAATTATATTTGTTATTATTTCTCTACGGAAGAGAATAAATGTTCTATTATTGTCTCTTGAGGAAAAGAATGTCTTAGTATACCTACTTTTATAGCTTCCAGTCAATATGCAATCTCTAATTATCCTGAAATCCGCGTAAAACGACTTCAACTTAAATAGGTTTTTGAAGTTTACGTATTTTTGACGATTTCAATAAATGCGTGAAAAATCTATAGGAAAATCTGCGTAAAAACGTGTATATTCCAAAATCTACGTAAAATAGATGAGTTAAATAAAAAAACGCGCATGAGATGACCCAAGTGCATTTAACTAAAATACATGGAAACATCAAAGTAATTTATTATCGAATCCTTCTTCAGTTTTAAATTATTTGGATCTGTGGCATACACTCGAATAAACATAAAACTTATAATTTGTGTCGTAACAATATCTCAATTTACAAAACATGTCGTATCGGCAATGTTTTGATCGTTGCAACTCTCAATAAATAATATTGCTTTTAAGTCATTGAGCAATTTGCTTGTTTATAAATTAACTGCCAATTCATGCCCTGAATGATGCCTTTCCAACAGGCAACATGCTACGCAGATGAAATTACTCTTATTCTCTCTGTTTACTCACATTCGCCATGCGCTGAAGATTGTCTCTCCAGCGAGCGGCATACTAAACACCGAGACAGCTATCTCTTATTCTCTCTCATTTTGTTTGACAGAACATACTCGATTGAACTAGTACAGCACCATTCGAAATTTTGTACTGCGACTGAATGAAGTCGAATGAAATAGATAATGCGCAATTTTTCGAAACGAATCAAAACTTACGAATCGAGTGATTCGATTCGAGATGCGCAATGTCACCCTGATTTAGCTAAGCCGTTTCAAGTTTGCATGCAAATTAGTATGGGGAAATTTATTTTTCATTATACGTTAATGACGTTCCCCATTAAGCGCAGGTTAAGAAAACCTACACAGCTAAAGGAATACTCAACAGCTTTCACCCAGAAATCGCATGTTGATTAATCACCCCAATAATTAGTAATCGATTTTAAGACAGGTCGAATCTTTAGTCATGATCGTTAAACTTCTTTGAGGGCATCACTGAAATGTGCAGTGAAACATAGTAGCCTGAATTTGTGTGTCTATCTTTCGCGCCACGAGCAGCAATGTTGCCTGTTGATGAGTTATGCAATTGGCTTCAGAAAACTACGGTATAGATTAAATTCGATTACTAATTATTGGGGCGATTAATCAACATCGATTTTCGTTGGGTGAAAGCTGTTGAGTATTCCTTTGGCTGAGGTTTCTTTAACCTGCGCTTAATGGGAACGTCATTAACAGTATAATGAAAAATAAATTTCCCATACTAATTTGCATGCAAACTGAAACGGCTTGCTAAATCAGTTTTAATCAAATGAGCTCAAATTTTCAGAGGACACTTAGAACATGGTAAAGAATCAGATGAGCACTGTGGAGCAAAATCGATTTTTGAACCACCCAATGGATACACTATGTTCAGGGTGTCGAGAAAGTTTCCACCGAAAACATCCTAGATCGGACATAGAATCAGACTCGCCATCTCCGGATTGCAATCCTACGCTTTTGCTCGCAAAGCTATAGGAGACCCAGAAAGATCCAAAAATGACAAAAATGTCCTTTCTGCCAAATAACCATTTCAGCCAAATAGCATTTTCTGCGAAAAGTGTCTTCGGCTGAATTGGTCAAGTTCTGATAGTCACATACAACGAAATTCAGTCATATATGAGTTACTGCAACAAAATCTGTCTGTTCTGCAGAATATCCAGTCAGCACAAGATCGTATATGATGCCGTATAAGATGCTTAAATGGAGGCGATATAGGTACTTCCGATACAATATGTACGTATCTCGCCTCAACTTTGCTTATGTTGCATCATATACGATTTTGCGTTGACTGGACTTTTGGTCAAATGGCTTTTTCTGCCAAATGACCACCTACAAACTCGATCAAATGAACTATTCGCTCGATTTTTCGCCAAATTACCGATTCGGTCCAAAGTCCCTTTCAGTCAAACTACACATCAACATTAGATTTCTCCCCAGCAAAATGTTTTGTGGGATCGCATCAGTAAAAGTTATTTTACTGTATATTCAGTTTCTAAATCTTCGATGCTGAGTACCAGCAAATGATCAATTTCACCGAATTTCCAAAGAACTTTCTGTCCTAAACCTAAACCTAAGTGTCACTTCACTTATTTCAACAAAATGGCAGACCATGAAAAATCAGAAACATTCAATAAACAACTTCCAAAATGATTTCTTTTGTTCGAGGTATGTTTATTTAAATTCCTATCGATGTTAACAGTTAAGAGTATTATGTCTTTGCTTTTTTTCAAATTACAACGGATACATTCTCTTCCGAATGCACCGTTTTTTCCATGATCCGAAAAATTGAAAATTCTTTTTATAGCATTTATTTAATAGGCCCAAACGCCAAAGGCTTCACGGGCCGGCCTTAATTCTCAAATTATAACTAAAGCTATTGGATCTTTCTTTGTCCGAAAGAGCACCGCCCAGAATCGCAATCTTTCTGCGACTCTGACTAGAACACATTTTCTTCCCTCTTTCTCACGTTTGGATGATACCCGTCGCATGTTGGTGCCTTCGTTTGTATCATATTGTGTGATGAACTATCGTTTGTGTCCTCATCGTCGTCGTCGTCACCGTTGTCACTGTTGATTCTGTTGCTCGTTCTGGCGTTCGTTTTGGTTTTCAGTTTGTACCGGCGTAGGCAAGATTTTTTATGTATACAGGTTATCCGACTTGTCAATTCCCCAACTCAACCCAACTCAAAATCTTTGGCGTAATTACTCGGCTGATCATTGATTTAGGTTCTGTAGTACAGATGCTATGGCTGGTGGATTCTGTTTCTCGTTCATTAAAGGAAATTCGTTCATGTCGTCCAAACGCATGTCATCACTCAAGGTATTTGTTGTTTGAAATTTCTTCCGTTGTCGACTGATCCTAATAAAAATTTCAATAGAAAAACAATAGGAATAATTGCAACAGTACGATGAAATTAATGGTAATTACGCCAAACTCTATTGTCACTCACAATAGAATAACATCACGAATATTGTTTTCTACCATACAGCCTATTGTAAATGGCAGTTTACAATAGAAAATAGGGGTTGTTATGTATCTTTACATTAAAAACCGATTTTTTCTCGAACAAAATTTTGCCATTACAATAGAAATTATTGTAATTCTTTTGCCCATTTTCCGGTAATAGAATCTATTGTACGTCTAATTTAACAACAATATGGCAATTGAGTGGTATAATATAGGAACAGTAGAGTTTATTGTTCATCAATAAATATTATTGTATTTTTATAATATTTTATTGCAAACCTATTGTATTTTTTTATCCGGGATACCATTAGGTCTGTACACATTTTGTTTTGGGTGGGCCGCTTTTGGCAGTACTGACACGTGCGTTGCTGTCCGGGGTAAGAAATCGTCGTCACCTGACCACCAATGGTTACAAATGACGGAATGTGAAGAACTCGCACTCCGTTGTAAATGCCGGAAAATAATTTTCCAGCGTTCTGTCACTGACACCTTCTCCGAAAGTTTTCAAAAATCTATCACCGTGGTGTGCTTCATTGCTGGAGGAAGATCACTCTTACCGGGACGCTTCCCACATACGGGTATTTTGAATCCTTTGTCTTCGTGAAACACCATGTGCCTGTTGTTGTGCAGCCGTTGATTCGCGAAGTCGAAGCAAATTCTGCTCTTTCCTCCTATGGAAAATCCATTGCTATCTGTCAGAGTTTGAGTGAAACATGCCGCCATCTCCTCCTCTCTGTTGCTCTACTGTAAAAACCCATAAAGAACTCATTGTTTGTGTGAAGAATTTTGCTTCGACTTCGCGAATAGCGCTGCGCAATTTCACTATCTTTACCTCGATATAGACACAGTTTTAATATTATGCAACTGGATATTTTCTACGTCCGCCAGCTGCAGTTGAATATTCTTTTCGAGAAACTCTTGTACTTTTCCTGCGTCGGACGTTTAGGAGAATGCCGAAATCAATCACCTTTTCGTGTAACGCTCATCGCGGAACGATATCAAAAGAAAATAGAAGCGATAGATGAAACACGAAGTCTAGAGCAATAGGTGCCAACTAGATGCACCCGTTATTGGAAAAAGTTGGAGAATACCTACTTGATAAAACTATTTCCGGAATTTTAAGAAGAGTTTTACCGATTCTTTTTTACACGAGGAATGCGTTCCGTGTAAAAGATTTCAGTTCAAAATTTAAAAATCCGTGTAAAATAAGTTTTATGATTTCTCGACGAATCATGCAAAATGGAGCAACTGTGCAAACAATTTGTATGGTGATATGGAAATGCTAATATCATCTTCCAAACTTAGACGTACATGTTCATGATAGAAATAGAGGCGAAAGTATAGAATTGATAGTTCCGTTAGGATACGACAGGCATGAAGAATGTTTTTATAGAAGTCGATTTTAAAGCGAGCGGAGGAAATATTTGAGATGGCACATTCGCTTGACCTTCCTTCTGAGCCTCCCCTTCATACCATATCATTGTAAATCGTTTAACTTCACGTGAGAACACACACAAATCATTATTTAGTAATTTGTATGGGATTTTTTTACGGCCGTAAAAAAAATCCGTTCTAAGAATCGGGTGTATTCCATCACAACGAGCATCTTCAGTGAAAGGAAGATTTTCATCGTGTTGCATGACCGATAATGATGCTGGACGGGAGTTACTTATTTATTCATGGGTGTCAAAATAAAATAAGTTGAAAAATTATGTGGCAATTTTTTATTATTTTGTTAGCCATGGATAGTCAAAAGGAATTTCGCTGAATTACCAGCAAAATAGCACCGAAAACGGAAAAACTAGTATGCTTGAATTGCTGAAAAATCAGCAAAATTTCGGGCAAAGCTAATTGCTGTATGATCAGCAAAACTAAAAGTACTGGTTGAGTTATTGGATTTACAGCACAGGAGAATCCAGCAAAATTTCTGGATCCCAGTAAATAAAAGTCGACACGGTTGTTTCATAAGGTCAATGTCGCAAACGTTAACAATGCCTTTACCTATAATCTCAACAACTAGGATCGTTCTCAGCTAACAACCACTTGGAACTGGTGGCGCTCCACGCCTTTTATCGAACGAAAGTGGAAAATACCGCCATAACTTTCTAATTTTCCTGAAATCAGCAGAAGAAGACAATGTTTACGTTTGCGACTTTCGCCCTTTTGAAACAACAATGTCGAAGTTAGTGTGTACATTTGCGGCCAAACCATTTTCGACCTGATAACAGTTTCGGATATACGTTCAATTGAGCTTAAGATTTGGTTAGATGACTTTTGGATTAAATCAACCTAAGTAGAGAGGTTACGAAATTTTGTTCAATGATCTTTTTACAATAAAGCCGTTTCGGCGTGTGTAATTTCATTTTGACCAATTAACCGTCTGTAATTGACATTCTGTCAAATGACCTTTTCGGCGATCGGCATTTGGGGCTGTTGACCTATTCGGCAATACCTATTAGGGAAACGACTTTTCGCATATCTTCTAACAATTTCTTATGGACAATACACTAGTCGTTAGATAACTGCAACGACTACGTTTCAGAAAACGGCTGTTCGATAACTGCAACGCATTCTAGACTAGACATCAAACGGTTGTCAGTCGACGTCAGATGCAATGTGCACCTGATTGTGCAGCGCCATGTAGCAATCATCGATTTTGACATCAATGTAATTTCAGTGTTTTTTTCAAGCTCGTTTATTTGATAAGCTGAGGCATATAACACATTTCGAGCCATGGTTCTTTTGATATGTACAAGCAATATTATTGTATTTCGTGCGCGCCCTAATTTTTAGGTACCAGTCAAAATTGAAAATCGGAAGGATTATAAAATTTTATTGTTGTAAATGTTTTCGAAAAAAAATTAAAAACGAATTTGGTTTGGTACATTAAATAAAATTATTTCAATTTGGTTCTCCCATCGACCGCCATATTTGCTTGTGATTAGCACAAAGACGAAGAACATACCTATGCAAACAAATAATTTTACTATACAAAAGTGGCTACTTTTTGCAAATATTTGTATTCATTATGTTCTGTTGGATATATTTATTCATCATTACTATTGAATAGTGTAAAATTTTGTGTGTTTTGTATTTATTTAGATATTCGGTTTGTGCGCGAAATTAGGCATATTAGAGTACTTACGGTGCCTAATTTCGTTTATTGTTTCGTAGTTTTATTTGCAAAATTCTAACGACAAAAGCAACATGATGCACAGGAATCGACAGTTTTACACTGAATAGAACCCGAAGAGTTCATTCCATATGCTTTGTATCTAATTTTCTGGCGGATACCACCAACATCGACTAATGTTGACTTGACAAATCTTTTAGGTTATTGCCTGCAATAGCTTTCAAATCCGATGTGAAAAATGATGTTAATCTCAAGTCAAGGATAGAACTATAGCAGCTTGTATACAATAGCGATAATGTATACAATATTGAAGATGTGTTATGCACATATTTGAAGATGTCCTATGTGAAAGATAGCGGAATTTAAGACTTTCATACATGATGTCTCGGCGGCGCACACCTCTATAACAGAATTATATATGCCAAGATTTTATACAATGATTGTCAGATTTGTTTTTTGGGTATAGGTTTTATGAGTTGGTAGGGTATATGACTCAAACTTTAACCTACTATGCTGTTGTTGAACACATGTATCGATGTAAATTTTCATAATATATTGAAGCTCCAACCAAAATTATGCCACCGAATGGCATGCTTACTTTTGGTTAGTACGTCAAGTAGTAAAAAAACAATAATTTTTCGAGCGAAATTTACTTTATGCTCGGCAAATTTTTCCATTTTTTTCGCATGTGGTGAATACTTTTTCAGCCTATGAAAGGTTGGTGCATAATTGACTAGGTATATTTCGTTAGTATAAGTCGTAAGGCAGGCATTTCTAATATACTACTTCAGCTTATATTGTCCCAAAAAATTTTGTGAATTGTGAATTGTGAATTTAAAGCTTAAAAAGTGTGATTGCTATCCGTTAATTCAATGTACGAAGATAAGTAAGTCCAATCAGATAACTACTTTATGGAGCAAAAAAACTTTTGCACGGCCTGCCTGCTCAATTGGTTGCTGAAAACCGAGTCAAAGTGATTTTTCACGCAAGTTTATCAGCTAAAGAAGTGCATAAATCTAGTGTAATGTAGGTAAATAAAATATTCTCGATACACATTTCAAAGAAGTAGTGTATTTTGGGTAGGAAAAATAGGAGATGTGACAAATTCGGAGGAGAATAATGAATCAGTTTATGCCTTGGATAACCAAAACAGATGAACGGAACCGTAATACTTCTCGAAATGGTTTACAATAAGTCCTTGACAGGTGCTCAGAAATGATTCAAATAAACCACAGGCGGTAAACGGTGGCGTAGAAGAAAATTGGTCTGGGGGGGTTTCTGAACATTTTTTTCGAAAAAAAATTTCTTCCAAAATTTTGTCTTGGGGGGGTTTATACCAACCACCCCGTGGGTAAAAGTTATTTCATGAAAATCATTGCTGATGTGGTATTATTTACAAAATAAAAGAACGAACAAAATTTTCAATTTTTTGGTGGTAATATCGGGTCGAATACGTGACAAAATCGGAGGTAGACAAAATCAGGACAATATCATGTCGCTGAATTATTAGTTGAGCCAACGTTACATCAAAGCTAATACTAAGGACACACTGTGTACTTTTCATGGTACAAGATGTCAGAAAATTATTCCGAATATCTTTGAAAAGACAATAATCGGTACGGTACTCATTCAAGATTCTTGTATGTACCATGGTACTTATACCACCAGTGTGTCATTCATTAGTATAACATTCCTTCCGTTACCGTATGTTCTGAAACTTGAAGTTCATTGCATTGCCTTTGTTCAGTTCAATAAAAGTTTATTAGCTCATTTCAGTATTGACCCACCCGGAAAGGATATTGCTATGTTTGGAAACTTGATTTGTGCATACTTTCTAACTTTATTCTACTTGAGTACCTTTGAAACGCGCAGAGGGTTACGGCAAGGTGATGGTCTTACGTGCCTGATATTCAACATCGCTTTTCAGGGAGTCTCAGTCATCGACACATCGAAGACGAGGTACATGATGAAGAGAAAGCTCAAGAGAAAGGATGACCATCCACCACAGGTTTGGTCGGTGGTGAAAAATCGAGGTGGTTAAATAATTCTCGCTCAACTTTCAAAGGTCCTAATAACATTTTTCTTGAATTAATTTGAATAGCACAATCAAAAGCTTTCATGTTGTTCTGTTGATTGCGCCATTCAAATTAATTCTTAAAAATATTGCGTCCTTGAAAAGTTAACAAATCCTATACGGCTCACTGGGGCTTCCGATAACCATACCAGCAGAGAAATTTGGAGACAGATCGTGGCTGGAAATCTACACACTTTGAATCCGCAAGACACTTCGATCAAATAGAATTTGTCAACTTACTAGACCAGTAGTCCTTTATTCACATGAGACCTGGACGATGCTCGTGGAGGACTAACGCGCTTGAAGTTTTTGAAAGGAAAGTGCGCACCATCTATGATGGAGTGCGGTGACGTACGAGGAGGAGACAATAAACCACCAGTTGCAACAGCTGTTGGAAAAACCATCCATCGTTCACACTGAAAAATCAAACGACTTCGTGAGCGGGTACTTTGCTATAATGTCGGACAATCCTCGGTGAAATTTTTTTCTCGAGAACGATCCACGAAAAGGGTCGATCAGGTGGATACCGATCAAGAATGCATAACAGAATTATAACAAGGGGAGTTTTTTCAGAAAAATAATGTAACAAAATGTGATAAAATTGGCTGGTTAGTTGTTAAAATAACAAAATTATATCAAAATTCCTCTAGCCATAACATAATTATATCAGAGGTTGTTACCTTCATTTCAACATTATAACAACCGTTGATATGATTATGAGGTACAAAATCTACTTTCATGGTAATTGTCTACATCACGTACAAAATTGGTACCTGCAGCAGATTTCCATCCATAATGTAAGCAATTAACTTCTTAGCTACATCGAACATAGATTCAGAGTTATACTGGAGTGATTACCTCCCTTTTTTCCAATATCAAAAATGTAGGCAATTTTTTGTGTAAATATACATAACTAATGTTGTTATAATTTTGATATAAAATAAAACTGGCCGTAGACACATTTTATCAATTATCTAATTATAACAGAGTTGTTTTAAATAACAACAATTGATAGAATTGAGTTATAATTTTGTTATGGATTCCTAATCGGTAACGATTTGCAGACCCTCCGTAAACTGCATGGTTGGTGCAGTTATGAACCGAGCTTAATGGATACAATTTTTATGTACTATCGTTCAGGGTGACATTGGGCCTAGGGGTAAGATTGGGCCAAAAACGAAAATATTTTCAACTCCTTATGAACTGTTACGTTTGATGAAAACGGTTCGAATATATTAAAATTTACGTCTAGGAAATCACAAACAAATTCCAAGAACCAAATGCGAATATGAATGTAAAACTATTGATCGAATGAACCTGTATTATAATGGTGTCAGTAATGCCCCACAAATATATTACATAACTAGTTTTTAGATCGATGGATACCTGGTTATCATGTTACGATAATCTGTTGTTGTTTTTCGAATTTTATGAATATTTATATAACGGTTCTGGTTTTCGTAGCAACGAGCAATGCACGCTAAAAGGGATGAGATTGGGCCAAGCCGTTGATTTGCCTTACATAGTTGGTTAGAGCCGTAATGTAGGCAATTATTTTAATGAACGATTGAATCGTTTCATCGTCTGCTGACCTATTTCATTTGGCAATGTCACCCCTGTGCGGGGAGAATGGGCCAATTTTGAACAGTATAACTTTGAAGAATTTCCTCATTATTTTTCCCCACAGCGGTAAATTTATTATTCAAGCTTGTACCAAACTAATTAAAACTTGATTCCAATGTTAACTACTAGAGCTTTGTAACATTTACTTGGAGCATACCACATTTTGGCCCAATGACCCCCGTTGGCGTACTGAAAAGGACATCAAGCCTTAGGCTTATAAATAAACAAATTCAGATGCATGGGCCATTTCGCCAAAGGAGCTTTCGTATATTTTGTAGTAGATTGCAGAAAAGCTCGAACTTTTTTACTTACCTGCTAAAATGGAAAATTTCTTATATATAACTTATAAGGCCGTTACAAATATTTAATTAACAGGTCCTACTGGTCTCCGAAAGGTCAGGGGGGGATAATAAAATAAATATTAAAATGAAAAATCAAAAAACTCCTCGATTTGTTAAAAATGTTTTGAAAATCCTCAAAATTATCATAATTTTGTTGCTCCAAAAATATTATTTTTGCAAAAAAATCTGAAGGGGGAGATAAAATAGTTTTAAATATTTATCGCCTAATTTAATTTTTACTAATTATTAGCTTCTTATTTGAAGCCTTCTAGCATACATATTGTCACTAATGGGGTTCCAATTTACATTAGTCAAATGATAGGACTTGAGCTAGATCAAAACTAACTTTAAAAAATCACTGAAGGCACTCAAGTTAAATGTTACAAAATTCAATATATTTAATATATTAGGTGTCTGACCTTTATCAAAGGAATCTGGCAATTATTGGGTCGATACGAGGGAGTTCTTTACGAGGGGGTACAGAACCGTGAAATCTAAAAACAACATAAATTCAAAAACTGCGTGAAATGAGAAAATCCCAAAACTCGCGTAAAAGCGACCTTAGCTTATTACAAGATTTTATAAAATTTAGAAAAATCTGTAAGAAAAAAGTCATGATTGATTGCTTTAGGATTGACCTTCCAACAGAAATTTGAGTTCTATTGTACCGTGTTTATTTTTAATATTTGCCGACATATATTCAACCTTTTCTGATCTAATACAAGAAACAGTCTTCTATTTCGAACCATCATTATGCATTACTAACAGTATTCCAGCTCAACTGAAAGTCATTTCGTGTTTATGACATGCAATTGACTCTGAACATCAGCGGGAAAGTCAGAAAGTCAAACAACATCATTTCGTTCCAGACCCATTGCTTCATTATCATAATCATATGACATGGTTTAAATAATTTTATTCAACTTCCAGCAGTGACACTTGTTTCCCCTTTCCATTCGGTTTCGTGGTGTTTGTTTCTAATGATCACACTTCATTTAACAATTGTCAAATAGCGTCAACTTGGTGAAGCTGCTAAACGACACCATTTCCGGCCCTACAGATGATAATGTCATGGCATGGCGTTTTGCTGGCAACAACAGTCAAGCGGTACCAATTTGCTACTCATTTCCTAACAATTTGTTGCCGGGTTGACGTCGCCGTTGTTGCGACTATACTTTCATGCTGATTTGCATAGACAAACATCCCCCGTCCATATCCGTTGGGCTTGCTAGCTGGGATAACCGATTCCTGCCAGCTGCCATTTACTTTTGCAAGTGTGCTGGGCGTTAATATCTGCTTACTACTGGTAGATACTTTATTCGTACTGAAATGAACAATTTGTTATCATCTTCAATAGAAGTCAAGGCTAGTTTAGCATCAACTTCGAATAACTTCAGAATTAATTCAAAGTTGCAGTCCCTACACTAGGAAATAATTCAACCTCGGAGCGGAGCAGCGATGCCATCACTCTGATTATTAAATAAATTAACAATTCTCAGATTGCTTAAAAATCTGAGATATCATAGGCTGTCGGCAAAGCCATGGTATTCGCGATTACGAAATAGATGCCTCTCCTCGCTCTTAAGGTTGCTGGCAGTAAGTGTGTACGAAAATGACGCATAATAATAATTCTTACTGGAACTTTGAAAAATAAATAAATTTGAAATCGAGAATTACTGAACCGCAAGTGAAGAGCTCGATTCTGAGTCGGATGAGGATTTTTTTTCTGGTATTAAATTTTCTCGACTACGAGAGTAAAAAATCATTTTTCGGGCATATTGATTACCCTCCACGACTAAAACAACTTAAAATTTATAGATATTTATCTTATCTTCCACTCACAAAGAAAAAATCGATCTTAATGAATGTAATTAAAAAACATACACTACATTTATTTTGAAATTTGTGTCGAAGCATTATATGCGACTTATTCCCACACAGAAAAAAATTCCGTGGTAAAAACAACTATTTTGTAGACTACGCTTTGTTTTTAAACTACCATGAAATTTCAGTAAACTTTCATGGTTACAGAGAAATTCACCACTGTTTCAGTTCATGTGACAACATTCCGCATGGGCCGTTGATTTTTACTGCGCGATGGTAAAATCAAACGGGTTTGTTATCTGCTGAAAATCGTCGGTGCATATTCTTAAAATAACCCTCGGAATGGTAGTTTCGACTGCAATATTTTTTTGCGTGCAGTAACATTTGAAGTTGTATTCCGCTGTAGGAATGGTTTTGAAGATCGAATTATGAGAACTAACTATAAAACCCATCACTACAGGATAACTTGGTACCCTTCTTAGCCGTGCGCTAAGAAAGCAAGACCATACTGTGGGTGGCTGGGCTCGATTCCCGGTCCGGTCTGGAAATTTTCTCTCTTCTCTGGGCATGAAAGTATCATCTGCAGCATAACATACAAATGCAAAAATGGTAACTTGACTTAGAAACCTCCCAGTTAATAATTGAAGAAGAGCTTTATGAACACTCAGCTGTGAGGCGGCAATGTCCCAGTGATCCAGTGATGTGATGCCGTTGAAGAAGAAGACAGGACCTTTATGGTTTGACCTCAACAGTAAGGCCGTCTTTAGTGTTTCGTACTTGACTCGACTTTTCGCAAGTCGAGTTACGTACGAGACACTGAAAACGACCTTACTGTTGAGTCGAAATCCATCTCTCAAATACAATCAAGTGGTGGAATTAAATGGGATACTACAAACTCGTCTTATGACAAGCAAAATTTATGGCCAAACACATTTTTTCACTAATATTGTTTTGTGATTTTCTGAATTTATTAAAAAATCCCAATTTAATGCATCTAGTAGTGCTACAGCCTTATACTATCGACAGACATATGATTTCCGCACAATGATTTTTGTATCACTCTGTACGCGTACAGTGACAAGATGACACACATCTTTTCTTTCCACCGGTTTATCTATTTGACAGCTTGTTTTGAAACTGATTCTACCGCTTTCCAAAACCATATTTTTCATCAAAATGTATAGAAATCATAAACTGTTACTATAGTTTTTATGCGTATTACCCAATATTTACCCATGTTTTTTGAATAAATTGTGAATTCGCGTCAGCAGTTCATCGATATAAAAACGTCATAATTTTCCAATTTTTCGTATAGGTATTTTAGCAGAAATATGCGAGTTCTTGCAAATATTCCGCAGGGCAATTATTTCTGCGGACGTGAATCACTCTTTTCTATGGTTTGGGTTGATTTCAGTGCAAACGGCACTATCGCTTAACCGATTCAATACGAATTTTTTTCGTTGTATTTCAACATAAATTTTGGACATACTGCTTCAAAAACGGATGCAAACCATAAAAAAGTAGAAATATGGGGGAAAATATTTTTTTGAGATCTTTTAGGGCTTCCAAACCTTTCTTGAGTTCAGATCTTGATGGTCTACATAAACAACAAAGCGTTTTACGGGGCCTCATTCCTAACATGAAGTTTGCAATGATACTTAAGACATAATTAAACTATTTTTAGTAAATCGCAGGGTTACCAGAACATCAACGGTACTCCAAACTATTCTTGAGTTCAGATCTTGGAAGTCTACAAGATCAACAGAGTAATTCATAGGTTCCTGAGCTTGTGTGTTAGTTGTAGACACCCCATTAGACATCATTACATCAGTATTTAAAAAAATCAACATTCCCAGAATAGTTATGGTACTCAAAACTATTCTTAAGATCAGATATTGAAGGTCTACCACACCAATAGAGTGATTTATACGGTCCTGAGCTTGTGTGTTAGTCGAAGCAACCCCATGGGACATCATTACACCAGTATATACAAATCACAACATTCCCAGAGTTCCTGCGGTACTCCAAATCATTCTTGAGTTCAGATATTGGAGGTCAACAAGATCAACAGTGTGATTCATAGGTTTCCGAGCTTGTGTGTTAGTTGGTGAAGCCCCTTGGAACGTTATTACGTCAGTATATAAAAAATAAACATTCTCAGAATATCGAAGGTACTCAAAAGCATTCTTTAGTTCAGATGGAGGTGTACAAGATCAACAGAGTAGTTCAAAAAGTTCCCGAGCTTGTGTATTAGTTGCAGAAGCCCCATGGGACATATTTACATCAGTATATAAGAAATTCAACATTCCAAGAATAGCTACGGTACTCCAAAGCATTCTTGAGTTCAGATATTGGAGGTCTACAAGACCAAAGGAGTGATTCATAGGTTTCCGAGCTTGTGTCTTAGTTGTTGAAGCCCCATGGGACATCATTACACCAGTATTTTGTATACAATTTTCCCAGAATATTTACGATACTTCAAACCATTCTTGAATTCGATGTTGGGTTCTAAAAGACCAACAGATTGATTCAATGACTATTTAGCTTATGTATCAGTTGCAAAAACCTCATGAGACATCATTGCACCAGTATATGAAAATTATAACATTCCCAGAATATCTTCGGCACTCCAAAGCATTTTTGAGTTCATATGTTGGAGGTCTACAAGATCAACAGAATAATCCATAGGTTCTCGAGCTTGTATGTTAGTTTTAGAAGCCCCACGGGACATCATTACACCAGCATATACAAATAATATCTACGATACTACGATGAGCTATTCCAACTCATAAAAATAATTGAGTCATCGAAGATTTTCATGTTGATCGTTTTGAATATTAAGATCTGTACTCAAGGACAGTTTGGAGTGTCGTAGATATTGAACGAATTCTGTAGTGTGTCTGTAATGGTGTAATGAAGTCCCGTGGAGCTATTCGAACTCATAAAACAAGTAGGAACATCAAGGATCTTCAAAATGATCGATTTGAATATTGAGATATGTACTCAAGGATAGTTTGGAGTGTCGTAGATGTCGACCGAAGTATGTAGTGTGTCTGTAGTGGTGTTACGAGGTACCGTGGAGTTATTCCAATTCATAAAAATAGTGGGGACATCAAAGATCTTCTTGTTGATCCCTTTGAATATTAGGATCTGTGCAGACAGCTTGTTTTATCGTTGAAGTTCAACGAATTCTGTAATGAGTCTATAATAGTGTAACGAAGGAGCTATTCCAACCTATAAAAATAGTTGAGACATCGAAGATCTTGTATATCGTTTTGAATATTAAGATCTGTACGCAAGATAGTTTGGAGTATCGTAGATATTGAACGAATTATGTGGTGCGTCTGTAATGGTGTTACGAGGTACCGTGAAGCTATTTCAACTCATAAAACTAGTGAGGACATCGAAGATCCTCATGATCGATTTGAATATTAAGATCTCGGATAATTCGGAGTGTCGTAGATGTCGAACGAATTCTGTAGTTTGTCTGTAATGGTGTAATGAATTTCCGTTGAGCCAACTCATAAAAATAGTTGAGACACCGGAGATCTTCATGTTGATCGATTTGAACATTAAGATCTGAACTCAAGGATAGTTTGGAGTGTCGTAGATGTTGATCGAGCTCTGTGGTGTTTCTGTAATGGTGTTGCGAGGTACCTTGGAGCTATTCCAACTCATAAAACTAATGAGGACATTGAAGATCTTCATGTTGATCGATTTGAACATCAAGATCTGTACTCAAGGATAGTTGGGAGTGTCGTAGATGTTGATCGAGTTCTGTGGTGTTTCTGTAATGGTGTTGCGAGGTACCTTGGAGCTATTCCAACTCATAAAACTAATGAGGACATTGAAGATCTTCATGTTGATCGATTTGAACATTAAGATCTGTACTCAAGAATAGTTGGACTGTCATAGATCTTGATCGAGTTCTGTGGTGTTTCTGTAATAGTGTTGCGAGGTATCTTGGAGCTATTCCAAATCATAAAACTAATGAGTACATCGAAGATCGTCGTGTTGATCTATTTGAATATTAAGATCTGTACTCAAGGATAGTTTGGAGTGTCGTAGATGTTGATCGAGCTCTGTGGTGTTTCTGTAATGGTGTTGCGAGGTATCTTGGAGCTATTTCAACTCATAAAACTAATGAGGACATCGAAGATCTTCATGTTGATCGATTTGAGTATTAATATCAGTTCTCAAGGATAGTTTGGAGAGTCGTAGATGTTGAGTGAAGTATGTAATGTGTCTGTAATGGTGTTAATAGGTACTGTGGAGCTATTCCATCTCATAAAAATAGTGGGAACATCAAAGATCTTCTTGTTGATCGATTTGAACGTTTAGATCTGAATTCAAGAACAGTTTGGAGTACCGTAGATATTGAAAAAGATCTGTTATACCACTGGACAGGCACTGGATTTTATAAATAAGCATTTCAATTTCAATTATTTAACAAGAATATGGTAAAGTATGGTGCCATTCCTATGAACATCAAAATTGCAACTCAAGGATAGTTTGGATGCTCTAGGTCATCGTAGTGCCCGTAACCTGACCTGCGCAATATTTTTCCTAGATGCAGCAGTTAATTTTGAGCATTTTTCCTGAAGAAAGCAAAGCTCTATCTCTTAAAACTGATTTTTGACAGCTGATTTTCGTCTTGGGTCATATATGACCCATCCGTATTGGATCGGTTAATTCATTTGGACATTTTGAAGGATAAAGCCTGCACCGTTCAATTGGGTCATAGATCTAATTTCGAATTTGTCCAAAACAACGGTACAAAACATTCTTCCCATCTAAAAAGTAGATGCTGACTATTGGCAAATCAAAGATCCCTCATCCTTCCCAATCCCCAGACCTCATTCCAATTAAAACCCATGGGATCCTTGCACAAAATGTTCGAAATCACACGATACAAAACTCAAACCAATGAATATCATGCAAAAGTGACGGTAGATCCTCCCGAAAACAACCCAAGAAGTGGCAAAATCAATAGGAAGACATCTTCAGAGCGTAATTGTAGCAAATAATGAACTTACAAATAATTATTTTGCCAATGTTGTGAAAAATATCATCCGGAATCGCAGAGAAACGAATTTTACTCAGTCAGCTTGCAAATGTTTGTTTTTATTTCATATGTCAAACGGCGTACTTGACATTTCAAAACAACAAATTATGTTCTGTTTCGTACAATACAACGGTCGAAGGGCAGGATACGGAAATCATCGTGCTATCGTCATACCAGCGTGATTCTGGGTGACAGACATATGATTTTATGCTGTACACTTGTACAGTGATATTGGTATCATGTATGTGTCACAGGACTGCTGGAGTACAGTTAAAGCAGCCATTAACGACGCAGTGGAGAACAAGTCGAAGTCGACGGAACGATTGGTTCGACGAAGAGTGCAGACAGATTCTGGAGGAGAAGGACGCAGCGCGGGCGGTCGCGCTGCAGCAAGGTACCCGGAAGAACGTGGAACGTTATAGACGGAAGCGGAGACAGCAGACACGCCTTTTTCAGGAGAAGAAACGCCGCCTAGAAGAAGCGGAGTGCGAAGAGATGGAACAGCTGTGCGGTTCCCAAGATACACGCAAGTTCTATCAGAAGCTCAACGCATCCCGCAAAGGCTTCGTGCCGCGAGCAAAATGTGCCGGGATAAGGATGGGAGCATCTTGACGGACGACGTGTGGTCATCGAAAGGTGGAAGCAGCACTACGAGGAACATCTGAATGGCGCTGAGAGTACAGGCAGTGAAAGTCAAGGCAGCGGAGGAGATGACTACGTCAGTTCAGCGGACGATGAGCCAACTAGCCCCACCTTGAGGGAAGTTAAGGATGCCATTCAACAGCTAAAGACCAATAAAGCAGCTGGTAAGGATGGTATCGGGCTGAGCTCATCAAGATGGAGCGGAAAAGCTGGCCACATGCCTGCACAAACTGATAGTCAGAATCTGGGGAAACCGAACAGCTACCGGAGAAGTGGAAGGAAGGGGTTATATGCCCCATCTACAAGAAAGGCGACAAACTGGAGTGTGAGAACTTTCGAGCAATCACCATCCTTAATGCCGCCTACAAAGTGATATCCCAGATCATCTTCCGTCGTCTGTCACCATTAGTGAACGAGTTCGTGGGAAGTTATCAAGCCGGCTTCGTTGACGGCCGCTCGACAACGGACCAGATCTTTACTGTACGGCAAATCCTTCAAAAATGCCGTGAATACCAGGTCCCAACGCACCATCTGTTCGTTGATTTCAAGGCGGCATACGACAGTATAGACCGCGTAGAGCTATGGAAAATTATGGACGAGAACAGCTTCCCTGGGAAGCTTACCAGACTGATCAAAGCAACGGTGGATGGTGTGCAAAACTGTGTGAAGATTTCGGGCGAACACTCCAGTTCGTTCGAATCGCGCCGGGGATAAAGACAAGGTGATGGACTTTCGCGCCTGTTGTTCAACATAGCGCTAGAAGGTTTCATGCGTAGAGCCGGGTGTAACAGCCGGGTACGATTTTTCAACAGATCCAGTCAATTTATTTGCTTCGCGGATGACATGGACATTGTCGGCCGAACATTTGCAAAGGTGGCAGAACTGTACACCCGCCTGAAACGTGAAGCAACAAAAGTTGGACTGGTGGTGAATGCGTCAAAGACAAAGTACATGCTTGTGGGCGGAACCGAGCGCGACAGGGCCCGCCTGGGAAGCAGTGTTACGATAGACAGGGGATACCTTCGAGGTGGTCGAGAATTCGTCTACCTCGGATCCTTGCTAACGGCTGACAACAACGTTAGTCGTGAAATACGAAGGCGCATCATCTGTGGAAGTCGGGCCTACTACGGGCTCCAGAAGAAACTGCGGTCGAAAAAGATTCGCCACCGCACCAAATGTATCATGTACAAGACGTTAATAAGACCGGTAGTCCTCTACGGACATGAAACATGGACAATGCTCGAGGAGGACTTGCAAGCACTCGGAGTATTCGAGAGACGGGTGCTTAGGACAATCTTTGGCGGTGTGCAAGAAGACGGTGTGTGGCGGCGAAGAATGAACCATGAGCAACCGGACAGCAACCCTGCAAAGATGGTGTTCGCTTCCGATCCGGCAGGTACGAGACGGCGTGGAGCGCAGCGAGCGAGATGGGCAGACCAGGTGCAGAACGACTTGGCGAGCGTGGGGCGTACACGAGGATGGAGAGATGCGGCCTCGAACCGTGCATTGTGGCGTCAAATTGTTGATTCAGTGTTATCTGTTTAGATGTTAACTAAATAAATGAATGAATGTGTCACAAGTATTATACTATCGACAGACATATGATTTCTGTACAGTGATACACGTATCATGTTGTACGCGTACAGCAGCAGGATGACACACATATTTTTTACCATTCGCTGCGTTACTATAATATTATCTCGTTACATATAGATTTTTCTAACAAAATAATAAAAATACATTTTCCATTTTTACATGACCTATAAATATATTATTAAAATGTAAATACATACTTCGGCCTTTTGCTGATTATTTTAAACATTTTTATTGTTGCTCAAAACACACAAAATCCCTATTTATGACAAAAAAAATCCCTATAAAAAACGCTTGAGGGTTTGATGCTCGCTCCAATCGTGGAAACTCTTCGATATGTAAAATTTTGTACCAGGCATTGTCCATTGTCTTACAAAATATGTGTTCAGTCTGAACAATCACTGTCAATTTTTCATTCTTTGGATTTTGAAGGCGTTTTCCTTGTAGATTTGTAGATCTTTGCAGATTTAGGGATCCTCCAAAACGATTTTTCACATTTTCTGATATTCCATTTTCTAAGATTATAGAGCTTCGATTGGATCATTGTCATGACCAGGCTTGTAAAATGTCATCTGCATGTCATTTGACTAATTTGCTCATAACTTTCTTTAGAAGCAAAATTTCTTCCATAATTTTGAATGTACTCATAACGCTTGAGTAGGGTTATATTTTGTCAAGGGTACATTGCTCTAAGCATAACATCAAAGGCTGGAAGTGAAAACTCTCAAAATATCACGTGTCATTTGACATAATGTCATTTGAATGACATTTTGATTATATTTACAACAAAGTCTCGTTAGACAATGTTGTAGGCCCATTTAACCGCTATAAGTTCGTCATACAACATGAATTGATAGCTACCTTCTGAGACAAGTTCTGGGAAAATTATACAAACGAATGCAAATGACATTTTACAACACTGGTCATGACCTTAACTTTATAGACTATCTTCAGACACATTTAACTCCGTTAAACGTGTCTGAAGATATTCTCAATATTCCCACATTCTTTAAACCCTTGCGGGTAATCAAATACATCAGATTCCTTAGATTCGTGCGTTATTCATTGACAAATTATTTCAATTTTTGTTGATTTTTCTGTACATATACGGAAATGGCCTAGATTCTCAAAATTATTTAAACTTCCATTCTTCAAGTTCAGTAGACCCTCTAGAGTGTCCAAGATTTCTTTTTTCTGCTGGTTTTCCGGATCCGGACCATTTTAAAAAATCTAATTTCTTACAAATTCCATAGCTTATTCAGAATTTACATACTCATCATGGGGTAATGCGGGACATTTTCCGGGCAATTCGGATCAAGAAGGCTGAGTCCGGGACTGTACTGCATAATCCGAGATGTCTGGACAGTTTATGTTAAAATTAGTAAAAGGACTGATGGAGATATATATGCTGTTAAGTATTACTAACACAAATAAATTTTCTGATATCTTTTTGATCGATAATCAAATATAAAACACTTAAGAAGCGTTCATGTAGGCGATGAAATATTCATTTAATTGTTGGGAAATAATTAGATCAAATAGTATTAGATCAGATCAGCCAAGCTTGCCTGAAACACAAAAAAGCTGATAATGGTAAAAGAAAATGATTTAAGGTCATCAAGTATAACCAGGACAAACAGTTACAATATTTTTATAAATATATGCCTACTGAACAAATCATTTAGTAAATTTAGTGAAATGATGTGGTATATAAATTTGTAACATAAGTAGTTTGAATCAAATGGAATATACAAATATATCGCCGAACAACACGTTCATTGGTCACTTTCATATTCCAACAAGAAAAAAAAACATCTTTCTTATTATGTTTTAACGTCAAAGATGGGTAGTGACCGCAACCAGATGGCGCCATTGTATGCGTTACTAGCATTGCTTGCATTCAAATTTGCTTTGCGCTGTACCTGTAACGTGGTATACAACGGGCGCAGAGCAGGGTACGTATCAGCGTAGAATCTTCATTGCTCGGGTAATACCACCGTGATTCTGGGTGACAGATATATGATTTTACGCTGTACAATGGTTTTCGCATCATATATCTGTCACAAGTATTACTCGCATTTAGCCAAGATACCAACCTTGTATGGTTCGATACACCATTTTCTTTATAACGTTTAAACGCAATGTTCGATCTTTTTCAAATTTAATAGTGAGCGACTAGGCTATACCCCTGTCGAACTTATTGCAACTTATTGCAACAAAATCGGCTAAGGATTACTATATGGAATGTTGGTTGTGGGGGCTTTATGGTCGCTTGCCGGAGAAGCTGCCTAATGCGTCCGTACACTATGACTGGTCGCGATTGATTGAGGACGAGTTAGGTTCGCCGCCTACTGTGATACACGTGGCTTATTGGTGATGCGCATGGCCTGCTGAGATGCGTGTTGTCCGTTAGTGCTTTACCAACGGTCAACCGCTTTATGTTGGACTACTGTCTGTTAACATCTCTATTGTAATGGTGCCAATACCGCACATCCCCCTCTCACATTAAATGAGAAACCCACTCTCACCAATCAATAGTTGAGTAATCATTTACAGGATATTAATTTACTTTTCATCTCTTTCCACTTTGAAGGTGAAAACAAAATAAATAACACAATTATTTTGCTCAGTGTGTTAAAGCTTTCCAAACATTATGCATTTGAAATATTTCAAAAGGCCTTTTTTCCAACAGCTGCATGGGCTGCGTATATACAGACATTGTTAATCAAAGGTGCAAAACAGAAAAATCTTTGATGTGTGTGTGTTTATTTGTAGCATATATGGATGTGGAAAAACTAGTATCTTGTAGAAGTGACGGGGATGTGACAGAAAAGACATCAGTTGCTCAAACTTACATGTAGTTATTATTGTCATTATTTTACTCTCAGCTCAACTCTAAAACCAAAGGTGAGCGAAAGTGACGGCATGCTGAGTAAGTATCCGGACTGACCTGCTTAGCTATATGTGATGCTTAATGTTTGGCAACTGCCGTTTTCGGTTGCAATGTATATTAGGGGTATACACTTAACGGCGTAGGTTGCTGCGTATCTGATTAAAGAAATGTTTCACACTCAATCACTAGGGACATATTTCAAATCGCCTATGAAACATTTCCATAAACAGATACACAGCAACCTACGCCGTTAACTGAATCCCCCTATTGTTTTGATAACGAATACCGGCTCAATATACGTTACACGCCCGTTTCAAATCACTCAGAGACTGAGTGAAATTGTATTGCCGTCTCTTTTTTCCACGGAAAAGTTACTGAATTTTTTGTAAAAAGTGGAACTACTCAAATTTTGAGTTGTTCCACTTTTTACAAAAATTAATAACTTTCCGTGAAAAAAGACAACAACTTCACTCAATCTCTAGTGTTCAAAACAAATAATATACAAACTACCTACGCTGAACAAACATCTTGAATTTTGACGTCTGAAGATATATATATATTTATTCTCAATGTTAATACCGTTATTTCATTTATTTTATATACATATTTTCTAAATAATAATTTGAACAAGTTCGCGCTATGGCTGTAACTATTAAATCTAAAACCAATGGTTTGTATTCTAATTCAATATTAGTTTCTATCGATTAATTGTTTATTTATATATATTTTTTTTGGTTTCAGAACGCATCAAACAATTAGGTGAGGAAAAAGTGGGAACATGTAGATTAGTTCTATATAATTCATACCGATCATTAGAAGATGTGCTTTTCAATGGACAGAAATGCTTACAGTGCGAAAATGTTGAAATTCCAAGAGATATTTACGGATTATTCATATTAAGCTTCTAGAGACTGCACATAGTCTTTCAAGTAAGTTGAAATTACTTTTGTCCTGGTGGGTAAGATTCTTCTTGTTGCCTGATCTAATCCTTGCTGATTATCATCGTCGGTTTCATTAGGTTCACGCCATCCCGACTCACCTTCTTCGTTTGTGTTACGTGGCGTTTCAATGTTTGACCACGATCGTTCTGCAACAAAAAGACTTCCGTTGTTTTCCCGCATAACCGTGTATCTCGAGGTCAAATCTACTCTCTCCTTTCGTACGCGTTAGTCTTTCGACGATGACGAGTATCACCTGGGCCAACACGGCATTCTCAGAAGCACCTCTACGAGCATCTTCTGGTTGTTTGCTTTTAGTTTTTCCGTTCTATCTTTCTGATTCAAAAGTTTTTCATCGATGTTCGCCTTCTTGTGACACAGCAATGGAAGACGGCGCTTGATCTTACGCCCTAACATAACTTCCTCTGGCGGTACACCAGTCACCGCATGAGCCGCCGCGTTGCACTGTGGTCGGATATCATGAAATCATGGCATTAATAAATAACTCCTCAGGGTTGCCTCATAGAAGTTTGGTGTCTTCCACAAAGTTGTTGCTTGATAAGTAGGCCTTCATATGGTAATAAAAAATAGTTCATAACTCTCCCGCTAGGGCGGCGCTTCAGCTAACTTTTTTATATGAGCATGACAGGATGATGGTGTCTTCTGCAAAGTTTTAGAATTTAGTATTATGAGCAACTCTTGCGAAGAAAACCATCTTTGAAAAGGCTTTTGATTATGAGATACAATGCCGTTTTTGTATAAAATGTGCTTTTATTCATAATTTGATTGTTTTTAGTTTAATTTGGTATCTATGTAAAATATTCATTTTTGCTGAAACTTTCTGCATCCCAGAGAGTAATATATGGTAGGGTCTGAGCCGATTTAACCGACAAACAACCTAAAAAATGTCTTAATTATTGCAAAATATTTAAAATATATAGAAAAATCGGTTTATTTTCACACTCCCTCCACTTCCCACCGAGATTTTATCTCGGAGAATCGATAGGTTGTAAAGAATGAAACGGAGTTGAATTTGGTTGCAGAAACTTGCCGTAACTCTCAAACTACTTTTATTTGTTCAACTGAATGATTTTGCGCTCAATTTAACAAACGCCACGAATTTCTTGGATGCAGTCCTACCATTCTACCATTTATAGTGCCATGCAATATAAATTTTATGCTGGTACTATATTTTTCTTGATTAATAGTTATAAACATTTTAAAATTTATTTAACGTTGCCATACGAACTGTTTATGCTGAATATAATATGAATACTAAATATTTTGTACATTAATCATCTAAGAACGTAATTATCTTTTTTGAGAACTAGGAGCTGTTTCACAATTTCCGGTGATGTTTCATGAGAGCATTTTTCATTTTCAACGATTTAGATCTTGAAGACGAAAATAGAATATCATAAATATACTGACACCAGATGGTATTACTGACGAATCTTATGAAATACGCATTTTCAATTTTTTATGATTTACACACTCCTCGAATTAGACATAGATTTAGGACAACGTTAATTAGTTTATGTTTTTATATGAACTAGTCAGAGCTTGTTAAGAGTATGGTTAAAATCAAACCTTCTTGTTTCGAAATCTGTCCAGAGTGTACTAACTTTAACTTCAAAGGGAACCAGTAGTGCCATTTAGTGATTTCTAAGCTAAATTCAGATAATATATTTTAAAATAATACTGAAAAATAACCAAAACAGAAGCCCAGAAAATTTATGTGATCATTATAATATAGAATTTTTCGGCCTACTTTATCTGAATAAGTGACAGCTTTCCGTCAAACATATGCGGAATTCAATAAATATTAAGGCACTGTGGAAGATTTACGGCAAATTTCTGCAACCAATTCGCGTCCGTTACATTTTCATAACCAAAGATTCTATCCGAGATAAAATCTAAGCGGGAAGTGGAGGGAGTAGGAAAATAAACCGATTTTTCATCGTATTTTTGAATATTTTACAAAAATTAAGGCGTTCTCCAAGCTATTTCATGGTCAAATCGGCTCAGACACTACAATATATTACTTTCCGAGATACAGCAAAAATAAGCGAAAATAAATATTTCACATAGATACAAAATTAAACTAAAAATTATCAAATTTTGGATATAAACTCACATTTTTTACATAAAATGCATTGTATCTCATAAACAGAAGCATTTTCAAAAATAGTTCCTTCACAAGAGTTGCTTGTAATCCTGAATTCTTGATTTTTGCTGAAGACACCATCATCCTATCATGCTCTGCTCATATAAAAGGTTAGCTGAAGCGCCGCCCTAGCGGTAGAATCCCAATTATATTTTTATCCCCATATGGAGGCCTACTTATCATGCAAAAACTTTGTGGAAGACACCAAATTTCTATGAGGCAACCCTAAGGAGTTATTTATTAATGCCATGAATTCATGATATCCGACCACAGTGCGTTGTGAGCATTTACAGTTACTTGTAGTTCTTCCTTGTAGCATGTTCCGTTAAGTAACTGCAGTGGCCATAGCTTTATGCACCAGCTTCCATGTAGTTTTCTACGAGGCCGTTCTGCTGAGGAAATAAGGGTGTAGAAAAGACTGACCTCGATACATCGCGCTCAGTGCAATAAGTGTTGTATTCAGCGCCATTAAAAAGGCGGTCCATTGTCAGAACGAATGCATTTTGGGAAACCTTCCCGTTGAAACACCTCCTCTAACACTTGCTTCGTCTGATCAAAACTGGTTGATTTCACCGATCGGCCGATTAAAAATCTTTAAAAAAAAAACAAATTAATTTGGAAACTAGAGTAACGATCATGTTTCAAACATTTACCTTGATCGATAGTCAACTATTAGCAAAATTGATATACCTCAAATCTCGCGTAGGGACCGTTGAAATCTAATGCTATTGTTTCCCATACAGTTTGTGGGGCAAAGATTCGTCTCATTGGAGTTGGCTTTCCGGACGACCGTTTGTTGCACAAACTTTACAGGATTTCACCCATTCTTCGGCATCGGTGGTCATGCCTGGCCACCATACCCGCTCTCTCGCAGGATACTTTTCAATTTGGCAGCCATTGGGTGTCCGTCGTGGGCTAGAGTTAAAGTTTTGTTTCAGAAGTTTACTTGGAACTACGGCGCATCCATTTTTGACTAGAATTCCCTTGTGGACTGACAGATCGTTTGATATGTTTTCAAATCTTTTTAGTTCCTTAGGCCAGATATGCATTTCTAATGCATCCAAAACAGCTTGTATCGTTGTGTCTAATGCTGTTTCGTCTCGGAGTTCACTCTCGGTCAAAAAACTCACCGAGTTCGTCTCTAGTGCTGCTACCTCCCACGGACTATGCTGTTCATCAAAAGGTTCATCGGTGCCCACATACAAGCGAGAAGGTGGGTCCGCGATATTGTCACGTCCTCGGATATACTCTACGTTGTAGCTGTATGGACTCAGGCGGAGTGCCCAACCATCAGCTCTCGTTAAGGCTCTTTTAGAGTTCTCACGTGAGCGATTCAATATGAATGCGACACCTTGTGCGTCAGTGGGTGTCAGGCCATTAGGCCGAAGGCCGTTAGGCCGAAGGTCATTTGGCCGAAGGTCATTAGGCCGAATGGTCATTAGGCCGAATGGTCATTAGGCCGAACGGTCATTAGGCCGAATGGTCATTAGGCCGAATTAGCAAAAAGAAGCAAAAATGGAAAAACGAGATGTGCCGTCTTATTTTTCCTTCTTCTTTCTTTTCTTCGCTCTTCCTTCTTGCTCCTTCCTATTTCCTTCTTCTATGCTACTTATTTCTTCTTCTTTCTGCATTCCCTTTCCTTCTTTCTTCCTTCATTCTTCTTCTTTCTTGGTTCTTCCTTCTTCCTCTTCCTACTTTCTTCCTTCTTTTTTTCTTCTTTTACCCACGCTTCTTCTTTCTACTTTCTTCTTCTTGTTTCCATCTTTTTTCTTCTTTCTCCTTTCTTCTTTCTTCTTTCTTCCTTCTCTCCGTCTTTTTTATTCTACATTCTTCCTTCTTCCTTCTTTCCTTTTCCTTCTTCCTTCTTCATTTTCTCTTCTTCCTTCTCAATTATTCCTTCTTTTTCTTCATTTTTCTTCTTCGCTTTTTTCTCCCTTTTAACTTCTTCCTTCTTCGCTTTTTTCTCCCTTTTAACTTCTTCCTTCTTCGCTTTTTTCTCCCTTTTAACTTCTTCGTTCTTCCTTATTTTTTATTTCTTCTTCCTTCTTCTTTCTTTTTTCTATCTTCGTCCTTCCACCTTTTTCCTTCTTCCTTCTTCCTTTTTTCTTCTTCCTTCTTCCATCTTCCTTCTTCCATCTTCCTTCTTCCTTCTTCCTTTTTCTTTCTTCCTTCTTCCTTCATTCATCTTCCTACTTTCTTTTTCCTTCTTCCTTCTTCTTTCTTCCTACTTCCTTCTTCCTTTCTCCTCCTTCTTCCTTCTTCCTTCTTCATTCTTCCTTCTTCCTTTTTTCTTCTTCCTTCTTCCTTCCTTCTTCCATCTTCCTTCTTCCTTCTTCCTTTTTCCTTCTTCCTTCATTCATCTTCCTACTTTCTTCTTTCTTCTTCCTTCTTTTTTTTTCCTCCTTCCGTCTTTCTTTCTCCTTCTTCCTTCTTGTTTTTTTCTTCTTCTTTCTTTCCACCTTCTTTCACCTCTCTTCTTCTGTCTTCTTACTTCTTCCTTCTTCTTTCTTTTTTCTTTCTCCCGTCTCCCTTCTTTCTTATTCTTTCTTTCTTCTTCCATCTTCCTTCTTCCATCTTCCTTTTTCCTTCTTCCTTCCTTCCTACTTAATCAATTCGCACAACTCATTTCTCCCTCCCCAGTTCTCATTCGGCCTAATGGCCATTCGGCCTAACGACCGTTCGGCCTAATGGCCATTCGGCCTAATGACCTTCAGCCTAACGGCCTTCGGCCTAATGACCCAGCATCGCGTCAGTGCGTAATGTGAAGTGTCGACCAAGAAGAAAGTAAGAAAAGTGTTCAACGGCCCATACAGTGGCCAACGCTTCACGTTGGTTCTGTGCATATCGCTTTTCGGTATCGGTGAGAGACTTAGAAGCAAAGCTTATAATGCGCGGAAGCAAGTAGTACTTTCCTGTACCAGGACTGCGCCAAGAGCGTTAAAAGATGCATCGGTGTACAAAACTGTTTTATCATGGTCTGAAAAATATCCTAGAGTCGCTGCGCAATTGGTTATTCGATCCTTCACCTTTATGTGCAGTGAATAGATCAATTTGAAAGGTTTATAACTGAAGAAAAACTCAAAGGTGCAGCCCAATCGGGTTGTACGCAAAGGTGACGTTGAACTACGTGGCTATATGTAATGTAAGGTTTTCGACTTTTCTGTTCGATGAGATAAACCAAAGCAAGCGTTTTTCAAGCCCAGGTTGAATCTGTTTTCGTTAATTATAGACCAACATTTGAAAAGGGTGTAACAGCCAAAATGTACTCCTTCTAATTTCTCGTCTACATATACAGCTATATATGTGGACAAAGAAATCAGAAGGAATAAATGTTAGCTGTTACATACCCTCAAATGTTGATCTAATTATCCTGCGCTCCTGAGATTGAGTGAGCATTACGTACTCTGGTCATAGATATAACTATCAAGATGTTGAGGTCAGAGCAAATTAGTACTCATTTTATGATTTCTCAGTCTAAAACCCCGGTGGCTCGGTACAGAAAATCACATCGTGAAAGCTGGGCTGATAATGGCGTATGGTGGTTTTCCTATGAAGGAAGTCAGAGTAGACGTGATAAATAAGTTTTATAATAATTATTATTCCTTCATGTGAGTTGCGTCGGACTTTGGACACCTAGGAATCTGCAAAAAAGAACCGAAGAAAGTTTCCCAGAACACATCCACTGTAGCAGTGAAGAAGATTCCGAGCTTCTCTACTGGCATCCATAGACGTAAGCGAGAAGCTGCCGTCGAACGCCCCCAAGGTTTTGAGAGAAAACGCGCGTGTAAGTTAGCTGAAACGTACTGCACCAGCTGGTGCATTAATTTGACTTCTATGCTGGCTTGAGGTCTCCAGTTGACCTTGCGAACAAAGGTCCAGAAACCGGAGATGGCGAGTTCGATTCTCGATCCAATCTAGGATATTTTCGGGTGGGAAACATTCTCGACACCCCGCATATAAAGCTTTCAATTAATAACTAAAACAATACTAATAGATTACTTTGAAAAGCAGGCCAAGTTCCAGTTGGGATGTAGTGCTATGGAAGAAGAAGCTTGCGATACACTTACAAGATTGACTGATTCACCGAAACCTAAACTGCTAAATATTATTATTATTGCTAAACTGTTAGCAAGTTTTTAATACTAAATAATATCATACCTAAATATTGTAACACACTGGAGTCGGTTTTTACGCGGAGGATGTGGGCCGCGTGAATTAAAACAACGTAAAAAAACGCGTAAATCCCAAAATGTGTCTGAATGAGCCATGTAAATCCCGAAATTCTAGTGAAAACAAAATCGCATAAAAAGCGAATCGTGTACAAAAACCGCGTAAAAAATGACTTCCAGTATACATCGGTTGTAGGCGTTGACTCTTCCTTGATCGAGTGGTCCAAGAAAATTGAAAATCCATCGAGAAACGGCTGAGATATTAATGATCAAAGTCTATCATATTTTCGTGACGTTTTTTGATTTTTCGAAAACGTAAAGTGTACCCCAATATAGAAAAGACAGACGTAGTTCTACGTCAAAACAAAAAAAACGAGGAACGTGGAAACAAAACAAAACAAACAAACGTACCTGTTCGAAAGCTAACAACTGTTTAGGTCCCCAACACCAGTTCTTAGCTGTAGTTACGGCCCAAAGTGCACTTGTGACATCTGCAAAGTCTTTGATATAAGGACTCACGAATGATGCAAGTCCTAAAAAACTTTTTAGTTCGGACACGCTGGTCGGAGGGCGGAATCTTCTAATAGCTTTTATTTTAGATTCGTCAACGTTGAATCCATTCTTGTCGAGGCCATGGCCCAGAAATGTTATATAGCTCTTTTCGAATTCACATTTCTCGTGATTTAGTGTTAGATTGTGTTCTCGTAGGATTTTCAATACTTGCCCTGTAGTTTGTTTGAGTTTTTCCAGTGTTTCAGCGAAGATAAGAATATCATCAATATAAACGATGATATTATCGATTCCTTCTAACAGACGGCTCATCTCCCGCTGAAAAATTTCTGGCGCGCAATTCACGCCAAACATTAGCCGTGTAAAACGGTACATTCCGTTTTCTGTTAGAAATGTTGTGAGATCACGCGATTCCTTGCAAAGCTCAAGGTGGTAATAAGCATTGTTTAGGTCCAATTTTGTAAACTCGAATTTGGCGCCAATGCAGTTTTACCTTCATTTTCGTCAAATGAAGGGCGGCATGCGGAAATATTCCCGTTTTACATCGCCTGTGTTGGGTGCGCGCGCATATTAACCACCAGGCGGAAATCGTTGCGTTTTCCTTTTGGTACCCACAGACATACCACTTATCCACTCGGGCGCTTTCACAACCCGTTCTATAATGCCGCGTGCCTCCATGTCTTCCAAGCGTTCTCTGGCTGCACTTCTTCTCCGATAAGCCGCCGGAACATTATAGTACGCATTCTTCTCGAGGTGGGACAGATGTGTCTATGCTAAACTTCACGCGAACATCAGGTATCTTTGGAAATATTTTTTACGCTGTTGGATTCTTCCTGCAATTACTTAACGGTAAGGCCTACTTCCAGAAGCCTCAACTCACTCGCAGTACGTCTTCCGAGTATCGATCGCCGTAGCCTCCTTGACGACGAGAAAAATTCGCTGATATCATTGGCTTGGCTGCTTCTACAACTTCCACTTCTGCACTGAGAGGCTGGTACACTTCCATTGGCGTGGTTGATGCACCCTATGCTCGAAGATTCTTTCACTGCAGAGTGTTCGGTAGAGTTAACAAAGCTCTGCTGTGGCGAAAGTCCTCATATAGCTGTATCCAGTCAGTTCCACCGACGATGTTGACGTCAGCTCCTGGAGTCAACTAAAAATCAATCAGGGTAGTCCTGGATGAGCCAAGGCGACAACGGACAAGGGCATCGCTTAGCGAAGCAACTGCGTTTACATGCTAAAAAAGAGGAAAAAGTGGGAAAAATGCTTTTTTTTAACCCATTTCAACTTTTTTGCTTACTTTTTGTGTATTATCTAGAGTGAAAATGAAATGGGTAATAAAAGTCTTTCCTACAGTTCTAACTTCATGGATTTATTGGATTATAAATTCTTTGGGTTTACTACAATCTAATATTTCAAATTATACCTGTTTCATCACTTGAGTCTTTTCTTCCAGCATACAGGTGACAGCCTATTCCGTGATTCTTCTTCTTGAATGGTATTGATACGCCTCTTTTTGTTCGTTATTACGGCACACATAGATGCGTTAGTGTCCCTGTACTCCCACAAGAATTGCACCGCTTACACCCATAGCGGGGCATCCGATTCATCCTATGGGACGTGAATCCGCATTTCAACAACGCCTTTGGAGACTCCTACGATACTCCGGTGGTGTTGGAGAACTTCGTCATTCTCAGAGATTTTTCTTCATGCTGGTTCCGTCAGACTCGTCCGTTTTTCTGAATTTTTCGGAAGGATGCTTGTCCTGGCTAAACACGCGTTTCCGAGAAACTGCTTGTACATCGGAGAAACTGGGTTCGGCTATCTCCTCGTGAGCTTTGTATGCCTCCTCTTGTAGCCGCTTGCACTACGTAATGCTGCATTATGGCCGTACGTTCTGGCTGTTATGGCCAGGTCGCGGTTCTGCATTCCTTTCAACAGCTGTTGCCAAAAGGAAACAAAACGAAGTTTGGTCGGGTTTACCTGTAGCCGCAAAGGCGCACTTTTCTGTCATCAATCTAGCGTGAACGCTGAATGATTCACGCCTTTTATTTGGCGCATGGTTTGAAATGCCTCGTGCTCGGCTTGTATTATCAGTCCTTAGAGTTTGAAGTAATGAGTTTATTCCGCTTCGACTAACGTCGTATAGCATTTCAGATATATCCTATAGTTTACACGGTCGTAGGTCCGCTGCGTTTATGATGTCCTGCAGATACTTTCCGATGGAGGAATAAATACAGTAAGCAGCTTTGGAGAAGCAGGTCCGGCGAGACGAGAGAATGGGGAAGTAACACTATCTCGAAATTCTCTGTGGAGGCTCTGCCAGTGTTTGGAAGGCTTGTTCGTTGGAATGTCGTTTGGAGCTTAGGATGAGATCCAATGGATCTTCGCTTCCACTCTGTCGATCGAACCGCTCCAAAATTCAGATCGGCTATTTATCATTCTCCTTTTCTGCCTATCTGCACCAGTTGTATGCTGATTGGTGCGAAATTATTGATCGTTGGCTCTTCGTGACAGAAGTCGACAACCCTATGTCTTGCGCCATCGGTGTCTCGTACTCTGTCTCTACGGTTTCATGTGCTGCTACCTCAGATTCATCCAGCGAGCAAATCGAAGCTTCGTCACCAGGATTATTAGTTTCAGCTTTTGTCCGAATCATCATAAGCGATCGGAGCCAATACATACTTGCCTCCACTCGACATGTTGGTTGTTCCATCTGGTTGAGGGAGAAGAAAAAAAAGATATACGTTTTACCCTCAGCATCTCTAGCTTTTGGCTTGTTACAATATTGTGACAGGAAAATGATATTAATGTTCGATTTCTGGTAATTGAAACTTGAATTTTTTACGTAATTATAAGCCATTCCACAGTGACCCACATATTTATCTTTCTTTTCCTTTTTTTGACGCAAAGTTGTCTTCGGTACCAGAAAAAAACAGTGGCGTTATCAGTACTTCGTTTCAGTTACGTATTGCTCCTACCCACCATCCAATTCTGACATCTATGAGGGCGTCGGTGAGTCGCTGGCCTCTCGTTAAGTAGATGTCATATCATCATTTCCTTCCCTTTCCTAGTAACGGAGAAGATGGGCGTGGCCGGCAATGATAGCTTTCATGTTTATCATTTGGACCCAATTGGATTTCCATTAGATCCCAAATGGAAATCCATAAGCAATTAGGGTAGAAAAGGTAAATAATATACATGACAACTATCAGTATGCAATCTACGAAATACTCCGTTACAACGCAACGCAACACAACACCAACAAATTCTTTCTATTTTGATAAGAAATGAGAAAGCGACAGGCAGCCAAACTGGTAATTGGCCGAAAAGGCGTTGCCCTAACATGTCGTCTGAGCGAAACGATCATTGACCGAAAATCCGTTTAGTCGAAAAGTTTTTTGACAGAATGGGCCTTTGGCCAAAATGTCAATGACTGAACGGGTGATATTGTCAAAATGCCACTCGTTTATTGTGGCCTTTTGTCAATTGACCATTGAACAAAATTTATAGCCTCTCTACTTTTAGGTCGATCTGGCCCTTAGCCAAAACCATTTAGCCAGACCAGACCAGACATTTAACAAACTAAACGTTTAACGTTTGAACTGTTTTTTTCAAGTTCGTTTATTTGGTAGGGTTTTAACTGTTATCAGGTTATCAGCGAAAAGAACATTTGGCCGAACTTGTGAAAAGTTGTCTTTTGGCTAAAAATGCTGTTTGGCCAAACAGTTGTTTGACCGAATAGATCATTTGACCAGAACGTCTTTCAGTAAGATCTCCCAGATAACCAGAGTGCATGCATAATAGAATTGTTTTCTATTATTTGGGTCTATGATGACAAATTAAATTGTATACCAGTTGTGAAAACGCTTTTAACAAGCTCTATTTGAGAGATAATCCGATATCATTTGAGTTTGGTTGCAGGTATATGTGATGTCAACAAATGAAACTGGAATAAACTCGTAAAATAGCCTACTAGAGAAAATTTATAAATAAACTGATGGGCTTTGCACCACAATGCAATTTTAATGAAATTAGGATCGGCAAACGATTTCAAACGTGCCACGGTGTGTTTGTCCGAAGGCTTATTTTCAAAAAATCAGTATCTCTAAAACACTCACTATACGAAAGTATAGGTTTCCTCTTTCACTAGGTGAATTTTAAAATGTTCTATCGGAGGTCATTTTTCCATACATTTTGGGGGGTTAAATCGGCTATCGTTTGAATTTCTATGGTTTGCACCAAAATAGTGAAAAAAATAAAATTGTTCTAGATCCCCGATAGAACATTTCAGTTTACCCACTATGAAGAGGAGAGCATATCTTTCACGTGGTGGTGTTTCACAGATCTGATTTTTGAAAAATAATATTTTCCCATAGACACACTGGTGCTTTTGCGATGTGGGTTCGTCTGGGATGTCATTTGGAAGAAAGATCCATTTGGCACAAAATGTCCTCTGCAACCTCCTTTGAAAAGTGTTGTACGGCTGAATTTAATTTTGTGCCAAAATGGCGTTTGCGAATAGGCCATTTGACGGAAATGCCGTTCGACGAAAGGGTTCTTTTGCAGGAAGGATTTCCGAAAACAACTATTCCTATCAAACTGCATTTTCGGTCAATGTTTTTTGTCAGCTGTTTGTCGCTTTCGGTCAAACCATTTTCAACCTGATGTATTTCCTTCAATTTGGCTTAATGGGATTTGGTTAGATGACTTCTGGCTTAAAGCCGGTATCAACAAAAAGTGAGAGGTTACGAAAGCTCGTTCATCAGGCCAAATGGATGGATATTTTGACTAATACAACTAAACTAAACTGAACACCGGCACATCCTTTATAGTCAGCAGACTACGCATAAGGTTAGAGGTGCCGGTAGAGATACAGTCTTTACTAACCTTATACAGAAATAGAAAAGACTTCGAAGCTAACGATCATCCACTGTAGCGTTTAGTTGTAGAAATACTTGTCTTAATAGTTATGTTTCGTAGTAATAGCAATAGCGGTAGTAGTATTATTAGTAAGTTTAGCAAAAAAACTTAGTAGATTCACTAACCTCTATTCGCGTAATGACCTTTTCTAGTAGACAATATTACCATTGAGATTTTCAAATTCATTCTACAAACACTTAAAATAATAAAATTTCAAACTCTAGGAAAAGTCGAAATAACATGCTTTATATTTATATTACCATTGAACTATTTATTGAGCCATAAATGTGTTTTTGTATGAAATGTGTATGGACCAGCTCCGCTGAACTTCTCAAACATGGCAGTGAGCAGCTTTATGAAGTTCTGCACCATATTATGTCGAAAATATGGGAAGACGAGGAAATGCCTGCTGCTGGATGGACGGCCTCATTGCCCTCTCTTTAAGAAAGGGCCAGACTGGAGTGCGCCAATTAGGAATAACCCTCCTTAATTCGCGTACAAAATTATTCCCGTATTCTGTTCAACAGATTGAGACCGCTTGAAAGTCCTTCGTTGGCGAATACCAAGCAGGTTTTCGTGAGGGCCGATCAACGACGGATCAAATGTTTACCCTGAGACAAATCCTTGATAAATTCCGGGAGTACAACTGCAGACACATCATCTGTTTATTGATTTCAAGGCGGCGTGAAACGGAATGAATTATGGCAAATTATGCTTGAACATGGTTTTCGCGAAGATGGCTGATTCGTATAACGTTGGACGGATCGAAATCAAGTGTAAGGGTTGCGGATGAAATATCGACGTCATTTGTTACCTTAGATGGATTAAA
>NC_085140.1:188297370-188330539 GCF_024139115.2 Armigeres subalbatus | reverse complement strand
TATGCCCAGGGTAGCAATACGTAATAAGCAGGGTGATGCACTCTCGAATCTACTGTTCAATATAGCGCTCGAGGGAGCGATTAGGAGAGCTGGTGTGCAAAGAAGCGGTACCATTATCACAAAATCGCATATGCTCCTGGGATTTGCGGACGATATCGATATTATCGGAATTGATCGCCGTGCCGTGGAAGAGGCTTTTGCGCCTTTTAAGAGGGAGACAGCGAAGATTGGACTCACGATCAATACCAGCAAAACGAAGTACATGGTCGCTGGCAATCAACGTGGGTTCATTAGTGGTGGTGGTAGCGAAATAGTGCTGGATGGTGAAAAATTTGAAGTGGTAGAAGAATTTGTGAATCTTGGAACATTAGTGACGTGCGATAATGATGTTACCCGCGAGGTGAAAAGGCGTATTGCAGCTGCAAATAGGGCTTATTACGGACTTCGTAACCAGCTTAAGTCCCGTAGTCTGCAAACCATTGGCGTAACTACCTCCGATGCCTAGGGGGGGCTATAGCCCCTTTAAATTTTTTCTCGAAATTGAACCTCTTTTTGAAAATTTTCGAACATTTTAACATCTCATCAAGTTATCAGCGGTAATGTGACAAATGCAGCCCAACCACCTAAGGCAATTGCGGATCCATCACACTCATTCATATTATTCGCTTTTCTCAATCACGTGCACGTGTGCACGTGTGAGCAACAACTCACAGTCTATGTTTAATTGCGCTCGACTAGCGTCAGGCAGTGGATATATTTGCATACTTCATAAATATTCTATCTATCTCAGATGAAAAAAAAAATAATGCAACTTTCCATGGATTCCGCCGAGAATTTTCCAAGAATTCTGTTGACAATCCTTTAGTGATCCTGACTGGAATGTTCCAGGGACTCCGACGGGAATCTCTAGATATTTCGATGAGAATACCGATGGGAGCCTCCAGGGATCCTGAAGGGAATCCAACGAACGAGAATGTACAAGGGATCCTTCACCCTCCAGGAATTTCGACGGGAATATTTCAGGAATTTGAAGGGAAATATTCCAAGGATTTCGTCGAAAACCCTCCAGGAATTCCAATATGATGGTTCCAGGTATTTCATGAGCAATGTTCCAGGGATAAAGATGCTTATCGTCGAAGGATTCCGAAGCAATCCGTCGAAGGACTTCGAAGCAAATCATCTAGCGACTCCGAATTAATCATTCAGTTATTTCGAAAAAAAAATCCTCCAGCGATCCCGAAGGGAATCCTCTAAGGATGTTGAAGCAAACCGTTGAGGGATTCCGATGCAAATCATCAAAGGATTTCGAAGCAAATCGTCGAATGGTTCCTAAAAAATTTCGTTAAGGGACTCTGAACAAAATATATGAGAAATTCTGAAGCAATTCTGAAGCAATTCTTCGCGGGATTCTGAAGCTAATCGTCAGCCGGATTCCTTATCGTCTAGAGATCCCAACGCAGATCATTTGCAAAACGTCGAGAGACTCCGAATTAAATCTTCAAAGGATTACAAAACAAATCGCCAAAGGATTCTGATTTGTCAAGGAATTCCTAAACCAATCTTAAAACGAATCTGGAGATATTCCGGAGCAAATCAACGATTGGATGGATTTTAAAGGGTATTTTTCACAGATTCCCAAGGGTATTGCTTAACAATACAGTAGGAATTCTTCTGGATTACGATTGGAATACTTCGATGAATCCGAAAAGAATTCCTTAGAGATTGAAGTGAGAATTCTTCTCGTATTCTGATGAGAATCCTTCCCGGATGCTGATGGGAATCTTTCTCAGAATTCAGAAACAAGCCAATTTTTCTTCCACTCATTTCATTAAGTATGATAGAGTGAATATGAGAGATAACTCTTTAGTCTTCAAAATTTTTCGGTAATTCATTATGCTATATGTTGAAAACTGATATCACTGCTAACTAACTTATCAAATCCTAGGGGGGGCTAATTTTTTTCTAGAGAGGGCTAAGCCCCCCCTAGCCCCCCCTTATTTACGCCAATGCTGCAAACGAAAACAAAACTCGCGCTGTATATTACTCTGATTCTTCCGGTGGCTTTATACGGCCATGAGACATGGACGATAAAGGAGCCTGATCGGAGAGTTCTCAGAGTGTTTGAGCGTAAGGTGCTGCGGACAATACTCGGCGGTAAACAGGAGAACGGTATCTGGCGGCGTCGCATGAATCACGAATTGTACCAGGTGTATAAAGGGCTGGATATTATTAAGCTTTTACAACACGGCAGACTACGGTGGGCTGGTCACGTTGTTCGTATGCCGGAAGAACGTCAAGCGAAGATAATATTTAGTAGAGAACCCGGAAGAGGCCGCAGGCTTCGTGGAAGGCCGCGTACACGATGGCTTTTTGCAGTTGAAGAGGACCTGAGGGCGCTCAATGTTCAGGGTGACTGGAAGCGATTGGCCCAGGATCGAGTCCGGTGGAGAAGGATACTCCATTCGGCGTAGGTTCACCGAAGAGCTGTAGCCCATCAAGTAAGTATGAAATGTTAAAGTTGGACTTTTGTTTCCGTAGGTAAGGTACAGTGTAGGTTACCCTTCAAAGATAGGTATTTGTTAACGCAACAAGGTTTGCAAATAATATAGATTTGAACTGAATAACGTGAGATACACAAAATGACTGAGACAGATAGGGTTTGGGTGAATTAAACAAGGTGTGACGTAGTGACATCGTTTAAAAAAGTTCGACGTAATGGGAAATGAACTTTTCAACCTTCCTAAAACCTGTATCTTAATTGGTTGAACGCATATGGCTAGACGACATAGTGATACACAATTCTTAAAATAGCTTTTTTATATTATAATACGTTTTCCAACATAGTCTGTTGTCTGGCTATTTATTTGACTCATATAACCGAAGGGATCACAGCAACCACTGCGCGCGGACGGCTGCTGCTAAATTTTGCTGTCAAGTTTTTTCACCCGTTTTTGTTATTTGGCTGGTGGACAATTGTATAAACTACTTTTTTTTAAATATTAAGTGTGATTTTAAATATTAAGTGCAGTGATGTGGTGCCTACGCTGGTTGCAACCCATTCATCCAGGTTTCGGATACATTCGGTGAGAGGTTCCAATTTTATCTCTTTTTTGTGTTATTATGTGCATCTTTATAATTATTAAATCATTGTAACATATAATAGTGCCTTTAGGCTAATATTTAGTTGGGATTATTGACTAAATGACTTGACTCTGATTTTATCGCTTTCGATACAGAGAAAGAACAAGCTTGCATGAGCGTTCTGTATTGAAAAGATATGCGTAGATTTGTTAATAGTTTGCACCACAAATAGATTGTAGTTCACCCAACTAGTTAATCTCTAGTTTTATTTTTTTATGTCTAAATATTGAGTTCGGCATTTGAAAAATTAATTATTAAAAATAACAAGATGCTTTAACAACTTTTATAACACAGTGTTTGAAAATAGTTTTCAAGAAATTCTACCCGGGTAGAAGAAAACAGCAAAACAATAACAATTGTTACTTTTATTATATGCATAACTGAATAGCAAAATTTGATATTAGGTTGTTTGATATAGTTGCTAAAATAGAAAAAATAATGACAGAGATTGTTCGAGCGAATAACTCATAAATGACTCATTTTGGCATTATAGTTAGAGTTTCCATCCCGGGACATCCCGGGACAAAAAATCCCGGGATTTAGGAAAATTCGGGATTTCCCGTTTCCCGGGATATTATTTTTGAAATCCCGAAAATCCCGGGATACCCGGGACAAAAAATATTGTTTCATTTCCTTTTCGCAAACAGTGTAATTTTTCTTCTTACAAAAGTTATTTGTTTCGATCGCGAAACCCAACTTAGGTGATAAACTCATATCATATTTTTATACCTCCCATCTGTTATGATTGTTTTTTTCCAAGTTCGTTTATTTGGTAGGCTCAGGCAAAACAATTCTTGATCCAATTCATGTCCTTCCAAGCGACGTTCGTTCAACAAATTTCCAGCATATGCGCAAGTACAAGTGGTCCGACCCCGATGCTCTGCCTAATTTTTTTGGTATATCGCTTCGATCAAAATCAACTCTGGTCAATCAATTTGTCCAATTCTCGGCTTCAATCAAAAATGTATACCAACTTTAATCGCGTAATCGATTAACCCCATTATCGTTAAATTATCGAACTCCGATAATAATTGAGTTTATTCATCTTTATCGCAGCAAGCGATTACGTCGAACACAATTAACTTTATCGGCGATAACGATAAATTAACGACTAACATCAAGATTAGGAAGCGATCTCTTCAAGATTAGGAAGAGCTGCAGCTCTTGGCAAAAGTATCAATTAGTAGCCTGCCATGGGTTGGAGGATACTCTAATATTGTGTTTTCTTTGTGAAGGGGTTCCCATATATCCAATAGGTTATGGGCCCAGTACGATTCTACTGTGCGCATCTTCCATCTTTCGTCACTAGGGTTTGAATGCAATCCCAGCAACTGTCTAAGCCCAATGCATATTAAAAACAATGCAAACAGTCAAGCCGATTTTAACCGCCAGCGAACCCTTCTTCTCGGACTCGGCGATCATATATTCCAAAAGGGTACTCTACCTTCTGAGAAAAAGGTTAATATTATTTGCTTCTTGAAGTATTTTTTTTTTCGAAAGAATCGATTCAAATTAGAATTGAATTGAGTTCCAATTTGAAATCTGTATTATCTGGCCCTTCTAAAATATGAACTTTACCCCTGAAAATTGAATAAAATCGTTTTCAAATCAAAAAATTAGTTTTCTAAGTAAACGTCGAAAAATCCCGGGATCCCGGGATTTCCCGGGATATACGAACAAGTTCATCCCGAATCCCGGGACAACGAAAATGGCCGGGAAATGGAAACTCTAATTATAGTATCAAACTAATAGCAAAATATTTGCAAAAAAGAAAATGCCAAAATCAGTTATTATTGATATGTTGAAAACTCAGATGATGATTAAATAACAAATTTGTTGTGATAGCAAAGTTTGTTTTTCATTTGTTCACTACAAAAATTCCACACATTTTTATTGGCAAAAATCCATTAATTTAATTCATGATTCTAATTAGTGCACACATAACCACTCTCCACGCGAAGTACAAATATAATCTATAATCAAATAAAATGTATGTGTGGTCTCTAATATGCAGTTATTGAATTTATGTGTGGGTACAAATTGCATATATTTGGGTCGCCAAATTGCAAAAATTTATATGTGCGACAAATATATTCAATATAAGAATTTTTTCGGTGTTGTGCTGCTCTCCTTACAACAACACATGAATAACGGATTTTGATAAAATAAGAAAGTGTGTTTGTTATTTTATGTTATTCATGAATAGCATAAAAATAACAAAACCTGATGTCACAGCAAATTTTGTTATTTTTATGTTATTAGTTTGATTTTCATCCTTACCCGGGTATCCAGCTTTCCACGATCGCCATAATGGCGGATGCCATAAATAGTTTGACATTAACTGCTTCCCGACACTGAACTGAAATTTTCGTCTAGCAAGCATTGCTGTGTTTCGTTGCTAACGACAACTCAAGCTTGTTATTTTTCTATCAACAACATAATTTACTGAAGGATTGAGTTTAATCATTTTCACCGTTCCTTTTGAATAATTATTTAATGTTTTATTTCAGATACATTGAAGCCAATTCTGAAAAGTACAAATGTACTATGTACTGATCTTCCACTCGTCGGTTTGTAAGGAACGGAAGCTTCCGCATGCTCACCAATATCTCTATAGTTCTATTCGACTGCTTCTGGACCATTTAGCATAAATATACTGCCGTGAATCGCATATTTGTCCCATATGAATAGGAAACTCAGCAAAGATGGGACAAATATGCGATTCACGGCAGTATAGTGAAAGCAACCTTTATCAAGCTATTTGCTTCTTAAATAGATTTGTTATCCGGTTGAAGATATTGGTTCCTCTGGTTAGACGCTCCAGAGGAAACGTCATAAACCTACCAGAAGAATTGTAATTGTAATCGTTTGCAGAAAGTTTGCTCTATGCCTTCAGCACTTCTGGTACTTATTCAGAACTGCCAAAAAATTGGGAAATATTCATGGAATTGAAAATTATTTGGAAGATAATTCATAAAAATTAGAAATTTTGACCACATTAGATTAACCCTTTCGTACTTTGTTGGAAATGTGGTCGTGATTCGCTGGTTCGGATTGCAATACATATGCCACTTTTTAGTTAGGCTTCTCTGTATTGGACCATGGACCAACTGATAGGCAATCATATGAGAAATTTCATTGCGAACACTTACAATGGAAACTTGGGGGATAGGCTGTACAAAATTGTGGTTCAAACAAGATTGCAACAATAAAAAAAAATAAGTCAATTATGAAGTGGAGAAATAATATTTTATCTACTGAACACCCGTTAACAGTACAGGCCATACAGAGACAAGAATTTCCCCCCTTTGGTTTAATTTGAAAGTAGTTGAACAAAGACACGTAGTTCAGACAATCGGTCATGATAACGATCAACAACTAAATTCTCTGTCAATTGAGAAAAGAACATATTCTTTAATAAAACTAGTTTTGACAGAAGAAGAACCACTTCCTTTTTTCAGACGTGTTCTCCACATTAGCTGCTAGTAACAAGTGATACTTCTTGCGTCATATTGGAGTATCGAGCAACAGAATTTGAAACATCAGAAAGCTGCTGGAAGCATGCTTCACTCCAAAGACCATCATGCAGGTTTCTCCAAGCTGTGACTTTCGAAGCAACATGTTATCTGAAATAAAATATCATATTAATTGAAATTGATTTAAAACTAAATTTGAATGGTAGGTAAACATAATAAGTTTAAATTGTAGTGATGTCCTTGTTGATAGAAAATAACAAACTTTGGGATGTCAATAGTGACGAAGAAAATCAAAGCTTGCTCAGAATTCCAGTTCAGTGTCGGGAAGCAGTTAATGTCAAAATTTTTATAGCATCTGCCATTATGGCGAACGTGGAAAGCTGGATACATTCAATATTTTACCCTTCTGATGTATTTTCGATTAGTGGGAAGTATTACATGAAATGTCCACAAACATTTTAGTTATTAATCAGGATTATATTCCATACGTCAATGTCATATATTATGAAATATTCGATAGCCGCTCGCAGTGCACGTCTCAGCTAGAATTAAAGAAAATATGTCACACATTGAGCATGAGCATGAGCATGAGCATGATGACCGTGCATTTCGTAGTTGCTACTCCGTGATCGACCAGAACAATCGCAATTGCACAGGGAACCAATGGATGGAAGCATGGGATTTTGCTCTCCAACCTCAATGTGCACAGTCCGAGAGCTCTAGTATTTTGGATAGTCTATAACGGCGCTGGCCACGTCCTCACGGTCATCGGGGATGGTAAGGAATTGATGATGCAGTCACTCGCCCACTGCAAGCCGAGAACACCTCTGCACTCGCCACGAGCTCCTGCGGAATTTTATTGGAATCTTGGGGTTAAGGTTTTATGGCAGAGGTTCGTCTTGGTTAACGGGTTGCCAATGTGATAGTTATGAAAGGGTGTTGTAGTATTCTAAGTAATTGGATGCCGAAACGAACTTTTTCGCTCATTTCGAATTCTAACAGTAACCTGCTAGAACTAATCAAGTTGTAGGTATAGGTATAGGAGATGGAAACGGTATGAAAGCCCTCCAGTTCTAGCGATTGCTAGAACATGAGAAATATATGAAAAGATACAAAGTAGGAGAAATGGAACGGACCTGGGATTGAACCCACGACCTTCTGCGTATGAGGCAGAAGCGGTAGCCATATGACCACCAAGCCCGTTATCAAAGAAAATATGTCACACATTATTGACTAAATAAGGTTTATAAATGCGCTTTAAGTTTTCGTATTTTATCCGTAAATAGGTTATGCGTAAAAAAAATAAAGGGACAATTTGCAAAGGCTTTTTAAAACCATACAAACAAAATCTCGAGCGGAAGGTGGCGGAACTTGGATTCTAATGAGGCTCCAAATCCCATCACCATCCAGTGATTTAGCGTAGCTTATTGTGGCTTTGCAATAAACAAGATTTAGATATGGACAGTGAGAATATCATATTCATTTTAACTACATTCTACCTTTCTCATACATAAGCTTCTTCATGTGAAATTGATTAAACTTACCATTTTCATATTAATTGTTATTATATTCATTATACTCATTATTTCATATATCAATTTTCCTTCTTAGACTGCTTTGCGGAATGGATGGCATATAGAAAAATGTCTACCATTTCCATTCCCAAATCCTGGTAATAAATAAAATAGTGCCTAATAGATCGTGTTTAAATGCGCGTCGGTTTGGTTGAAGTAACGCGTTTCTCGATATGCAGAAGACATCGAGCTATGATTATTATGCGAGATATTATCGTAAGCGCGGGACATTCCTGATAATAAATAAACGTTGATAAAGCGTGCTTTATTAGTGTCCATCGATTCGGTCGTATAAGTGCGATCTTTAATATGCACACTCAGTTCAGCTCGGCATTTTTTCATTCTTTTGCCGAGATCCGCACAGCCGAGCGCGTTCGAGACTTTCTGACGATATCTCAGCTGAAAATGTAATTTGTTTACTACGGCACTCAAGAGAGCCGCCATAATCATACGTCCATTTAGCTGATATTTCAGCAAACGAACTTAAACCGAGATTCGCACAGCCGAGATCGGTGAAAAAATTTAAGTGTGTGCATTGTATAGTTTCTCTCCTCGTAGCGCGACCGTGAAGATAAAGGAATTTTTAAAATTAATTTGGGCGATATTGAAAGTATTTGTTTAAAAGTAGAACGGTCTCGAGACCACGGATTTTTGTTCTGTTTTGCGCGGTAAATAATTCATTAAATTAAGTGCGCGATCGGACGGGTTTGTTCTAAACAGAACGGTCTCGAGATCGCGGATTTTTGTTCTACTTTGTGCGGTCAATAATTGAACTAGTTAATGCGCGATAATCAAACTACACGTTACACACAGCATTCCGTTTACCAAAACGAACCCCGCTACACTCCCTACCCCATATATCCAACATCCCAGTGATTTCTCGTGGAAGTGCAGATGACTCGTCGGCTTCCATCAAAGCGAGTATCACGTCAACATTCTCCTACCCATTCCTTAATTGGCCTGCATTCGGACACGGCCGGCGCTGGTATTGCTTTATATTGGGTCACCAGTTTTTACACATTGAGGATGATGTTAGTCCCAAACATTATCTGTTGGTTCTCTGTGTAATTACAGCTGACCTGGCAGTAACGGAGTAGCAACCGTGGGCGGCCAATCATGCTCATGCTCATGCTCATGCTATTTATTTGACTCATATAACCTTAGCATCAGACGTTACTTAGAACTCAGATATTAGAATGAATTAACGAAATACACAATTATCCAAAACCCCGTTTCTATCTGTAAAATAAAAAAAAAAATCAGAAGGGTTATGTACAAGACACAACCGCCCAACGTAAACTACGTAAGGCAGTTTTGTTCAATGAGGATTGTAGTGCCATCATGCATGAATATTTTTAACAAATTCATTCGATTACTTATGTCACTGGTTTCGAACAAAACTAGCGTATCTTAAGATATGAAAATTGTTGGATAAGATTTATTCCTAAGTGGTAATGATGCTTCTCTTGGATCCGAATTGCCTACATTTGGGTTTTGAAGCATTTGATGAAATATTTCAATAGAAGAAGCCCTAGGGGAGCATCCTCTTTTCCGTTTGCAACATTTATTATCAAGAAACATTCAAATCATACGCATATCTTGTTTTTCGTGCATCACTAGAAATCATAAAATGTCAAACATGTACTAAAATCCAATTAATTTGGTTGTGATGCGCGCGAGTAGTAAATGTTGCGGACGGGAAAAGAGGGTGTGTGTGTGTTATAACAATCTAACTCCCACTGTCTGACAGTGTCACCAGTGTTGGTAAAATCTCAAAATCTCAAATCTCATCGGCGATTCAAACCATGCGTGAGTCAAATCCCATCAGAATCATGGCCTAGAGATTTGCTCATGATTCTAATCGCAATTTGCATCATTGCATGATATTTACGTGTTCTTCATTGATGAATGCATTGAATTAACTGTTTTTCGTCTAAAACAATGGCTAATAATTGCACATATAAACAAAACATACGCCTCGATTGCGTTTTGACGCTTTTTAGAACGAAATCATTTTCGGTGAGTAAGCGATTCTGGCCGAGAAACTCAAGCGCGATGCTCCCCCTACAGAATAGCAGGCGAGTTCGATGATTCAGATTTGAGTATGATTCTACCAACACTGAGTGTCACTATGGATAAAATATTCGTGCAACCATTTTATTAATATCATTGCAAGACTTTTGAATCAGGGAGCAAGAAGGTGATAGCTCTATTGTAACTCATATAGCCCGTTTCAAGAACGTATGCGTTCCGAAGCTTTTGTCGTATACAATAAGTACCGCATGATTGCACCCACGTATTATAAAAATATCTTAAGGGCATTCACACTTCCTGAATCAAAGTTAAATCCTTCTGATTCAGGCGTGCATTTAATTGGACAAAAAAAAATTAGGCCGATAAAAATATTTTTTTCAAATATGCCCCCCCCCCCCCTTCGGATTGTTTTGCTCAAAAATAACAATTTGAGGGCTAACAAAAAAAATTCCGGTAAATTTTTAGAACTTTCAAAACATTCTTTAACAAATCCGAGGAGCTTTTTTTAATTTTTTTTATTTATTTTTTACTAGCAGACCCGATGAACTTTGTTTCGCCTAAAATTGATTTATTCTCTGATTAGTTCTCGAGCTATGCAGAAATTTTTGGTTTATTTGTATGGTAGTCCCTCTTTCCAGACGGGGGAGACGTTGCAAACCATCACAGAAACATATCTTCCCTTCCAAAACCTCTACACGCCAGATTTGGTTTAATTGCTTGATCTGGATTTATGACGAAATTGGTGTTTCATTTGTATAGGAGCCAGGTTTCAAAGAGGAGATGGGGTCTCGAACCATCTTAAGAACCTTCCCCGGCCCCAAAAACCTCTGCATTCAAATGTTCACGCCGCTCGATTCAGTAGAAGAAGAAAAAAATTACCCCCTCCCCCTTGACTTTGCGGAGATCATATTTTATAATCATAACAAATGATCGTCTCATGCCTGCATAAACATGCCCCAATCTGCATCACTTTTTATACACCATGCACTACATTACGCATTTTTGTTACATTTGTTTCGACCGCGGTCACTGCTCCGGCTCCATTGTTCTACTTTTTGTGCGAAACACCGCACAAAGCAGAGTCCAAAAGCCAACCGCACTGAACGGCGTCGGCCGAAACGAGACTCTTTTTTTTTTTTAACCAGTTCATTTATTTGGTAGGCTCAGTCGTGTGTGACACTTTGCGGAGCCGCAATTCTCAAGTATGATATTTATACATGGTATATCATCTTATCTTAACAGTTAGTTGGGAGGGGACATAGACCATAATACTCGTGGCGACTCAAGGTTAAAAAACTTAATACAGGACGGACGGGGTAGGGATTTGGGTTTAGGTTATTTCAGCTGCTCATCCGGGCGTTTGACGTTGAACGTTGAAAACGATTTTGCGTGGCGTCGTGCTCGATTTTGGTTCGTCAGGGAGCATCTTCCGGATGGCCAGAGCTTCAGGGGTACATGGTACAGAGAAACAGAATCGGACAAGAAAAAAAACTGAGAAAGAGAAGAATATAGGCATTAAACTTTGATGTCAGCCAAGCAAAGGAAGGCATAGATGGCCTGCATATATATCACATCGCGATCTCCCAAAACACCTCTTATATCCCGGAAGGGTTGTTTACCTCAGGCCACAAGGGTATCCAATAGTTGCTCTCTGGAGGCGTCATTTTCCGAGCAATACCAAACTACGTGATCGATGTCATCGTAACCGGCTCCGCACCTACATAGGTTGCTATCGACCAGGTTTATTCTGTAGAGATGTGTGTTTAGTGAATAGTGATTGGACATAAGCCTCGACATCGTGCGGATGAAGCCTCGACTTAAGTCCTCACCTCTGAACCACGCTCGCGCAGAAACTTTAGGAACTATGGAAAATAGCCACCGTCCAAGTTCATTGTGTGACCAAATCATTTGCCAATTTTGAAGAGTACTCTGACGGACTAATGGGAAAAACTCGTTATTCGAGATTTGTCTATCATAAACTTCACCTTCCTGTGCGCCCACCTTTGCTAGCGAGTCCGCCTTCTCATTGCCATAGATTAGGCAATGGGATGGGACCCATACAAAGGTAATCTTGAATGATCTTTCGACCAAATCACGCATCTGCTCTCTTATAGTTGTAAGAAAGTAAGATGCGTGCTTAACAGGTTTCATCGACCGGAGTGCCTCGATAGAACTAAGACTATCCGAGAAGATGAAATAATGGTCTACGGGCTGATCGGAAATTATCCCCAAAGCGAAATTAATTGCTGCCAGCTCAGCAACATAAACCGTACACGGTTCTTGAAGTTTTCGGAAGGTGGTTGAATTTACGTTGAAAACACCGAAGCCAGTGGATCCGTTAATGCGAGAACCATCAGTGAAATATCTGTTATTGCAATTGACATGTTCATATTTTTCAGAAAAATGGAAGGGATAGATATTTGTCGAAGATGATCTGGTATTCCTTGAATAGCATGTTTCATGGACAGATCGTATTCAATTGAGGAACTGTCGTTGACGAAGTGAACTCGAGGTGGATTATAACATGGAAGACAGAGATCTGTCGATATGTAGTTGAGATAGACTCTCAGGTATCTTGAACGATGAGCCAGTTCAAGCATATTATCGAAGTTTTCTAATACAAGTGTGTTACTTGTTCCACATTTGATCAGTATTCTAAGTGAGAGCTCCCAGTAACGGTGCTTTAAAGGAGTGACTCCAGCAAGCACTTCCAGGCTCATGTTATGCGTTGAATGCATACAGCCAAGAGCAATACGCAAACAGCGATATTGAATTCGTTCCAATTTGATCAGGTGGCAATCAGCTGCTGAGAGGAAGCAGAAAGAGCCATACTCTAAAACAGAGAGAATAGTCGTTTTATATAGTTTGATGAGGTCTTCCGGGTGAGCGCCCCACCAAGTTCCAGAGATAGAACGGAGAAAATTTATCCTTCTTCGGCATTTCTCTAACAAATAATCAATATGGGTCTTCCAGGTACACTTAGAATCAAACCAGACCCCAAGGTATTTAGAAGATAAAGATTGGTTTATGCCATCTTCCAACAGCTTTATTTTCAGTTGAGCTGGGTACCGCTTCTTAGTAAACACTACCAATTGAGTTTTTTGCGGAGAGAACTCGATCCCTAAATGTCTGGCCCAAACAGTCAGATTATTTAGGGAATTTTGCAATGGTCTTTGCAGGACATTTGCACATGAACCTCTTAGGGAGATCACGGCATCATCTGCAAGTTGTCTAAGCGTGCATTGTCCTTCCAAACAATTGTCAATATCTTTAACATAGAAATTGTAAAGCAAGGGACTTAAACATGAACCTTGGGAAAGGCCCATGTAGCTATTTCTGGAAGTTGTCAGAGTGCCGAGAGTAAAGTTCATATGTTTTACTGACAACAAATTGTACAAGAAATTATTCAAAATAACGGGTAATCCACTACTGTGCAAATTTTCCGACAGTACTTCTATGGAAACAGAATCAAAAGCGCCCTTAATATCCAAGAAAACTGAAGCCAGTTGCTCCTTGTGCGCATAGGCCAGCTGTATATCTGAAGAGAGCAACGCTAGACAGTCATTTGTTCCTTTACCTTTTCGAAAACCGAATTGAGTATTTGACAGTAATGCATTTTGCTCGACCCAATGGTCAATTCTTGAAAGGATCATTTTCTCCAATAATTTTCTCATGCACGATAGCATGGCGATCGGTCGGTATGAATTGTGATTAGACGCTGGTTTCCCAGGCTTTTGAATAGCTATTACTTTCACCTGTCGCCATTCTGGGGGCACAATGTTGTACTCCATGAAACAGTTGTACAGGTCAAGTAATCGTCTTTTAGCGATATCTGGGAGGTTTTTAAGAAGATTGAATTTGATATTATCGCATCCCGGAGAAGAATTGTTTGATGAAAGAAGAGACATAGAAAGTTCCAGCATTGAGAATGGTCCACCCAAAGAACCGGGATCAGTGACTGATTCTCGAAATAGCGGTTCTGCTGGTACGGAATCTGGGCAGACCTTTTTTGCGAAGTTGAATATCCATCGATTGGAGTATTCTTCACTCTCATTGGTGGATATGCGGTTCCGCATGTTGCGGGCCGTTTTCCAAAGTGTTGTCATTGAGGTTTCTAGTGATAGTCCCTCAACAAAACGTCGCCAGTAGCTACGTTTTTAAGCCTTGAGAAGATTTTTGAGCTTTCTTTCAAGCCTCAAATACTCTTCGAAAAGCTCAGACCTTCCGTGTTTACGGAAAGCCTTGAAGGCATCAGATTTCTCGGAATACAACTTAGTACATTCATCATCCCATCCAGGAGTGGCTGGTCTTCTTATGACAGATGTACTTGGAACGCGTCGTTTCTGAGCTTCTAGTGCGCTTTTATGAATCAATTCGGTAAGGAATCGATACTCATCCAGTGGAGGAAGAATATCAGTTGATTCAATACCAATTTTTAACGCCGATGCAAATTTTTGCCAGTCAATGTTTTTCGTGAGGTCGAAAGGAACATTAACTGGCACTGATCGTTGATAGCCGCTTTTGATTGTGGTGACTATCGGCATGTGGTCACTACCATGGGGATCTTGGATTACCTTCCACGTGCAATCTAATGATAGTGAATTAGAGCATAAAGACAGATCTATTCGACTTTCCTGACCTTGAGGTCCTATTCGAGTTACTTCGCCTGTGTTCAAAATATTCAAGTTGAAATCGTCGCACAAATCATAGAAAATAGGCGCTCTGTTATCGTCTCTAGTTTCGCCCCATGCAATACCATGTGCATTCATATCACCCAGTATTAAAACTGGGGATGATAAAAGAGAGACTGCGCTCCAAAGATGCCGACGATTAAGTGAGGCATTTGGGGAATATACACTGAAGCTATGCAAAGGTCTTTATTCTTTACATTTACTTGGCAAGCGACGATCTCTAAACCATTAACAGTCGGAATGGGAATTCTGTAGAAAGTGTGACATTTTTTGATTCCCAAAAGAACGCCACCATAATGATCATTCCGATCTTGGCGAATAATGTTAAAATCGTGGAAGTTGATTTCATCTTCAGAAGAAAGCCATGTTTCACAGAGTGCAAATATATCGCAATCGAAGTTGCGAATTAAAAACTTAAACACGTCCAATTTATGTTTCAGACTGTGACAGTTCCACTGCAGCACAGTGATTGTATCTTGTATGGCCGTATTATCCATCGAAAGATACAAGTCCTGCAAGAAGGGGCCATGAAACAGTCAATTGCTTCAGATAACTTTCAACTGTTGGAATAAAGAGGTCAATGATTGGCCTCAATGAATTCGGAATATTGAATAAGTTCAAAATACGATCCACAAGGTCCTTAAAGGATATCAATCCTCGCTTGGACGAGATTCTTTTCTTGGAAGTGCGAGTAGCAGTTTTCTGCTCAGAGATATTCCTTGACTGATGTTTCTTTGTAACATCAGTTTTAGGCAATGGCGGGAATGTCTTACTGCAACATGGGTCAAAAGGAGCAGTATAGACAGGTTGCCCATTACCATCAGATTTTGGCAAGCTTCTAGGGATTATTTTTGTTTTCTTACAGCGCAATCCCGAGGAAGACAGTTTTTTCCTCTTTTCGGGTACGTGTACCTCCGCAGAATCCTCCATATCGGCTACGTCAGAGTCCGATTCGTCTATGGAAATGACATCATAAAAATCACTTACTTGAACGGCAGCTGAAATAGCAGCCGTTGCGTTGGCAGTTGCGGATGTGTCTTGCGACTTCACCATTTCTGCATACGACTGCTTAGAGCGCTGTACTAACGAACGCTTAACTTTTGGGTGCGCTTTTTGTACACCGGGCATTCTTGCAAACCATGGGGAGGGTCCATGCCACAATAAGCGCACTTTGTAACTTGTTGTTGGCAGGACTCCTCCCTATGCTTTTCAAAACATTTGCCACAACGGGGCTTGTTGTCGCAAAACTCGGCAGTGTGCCCCAACTGTTTGCAGTTGGTACAATTGAAAACTCTGGGTACAAAAGACGCACCGGAAACAACATATTTTCGATATCTACATATTTTGGGAGTATCGAACCGACAAACGTTACTCGTAGCGAACCTGACTTCGAATATACTTTTTACCATCTACCATGGCTGCTGAATGCAATTCCTTGCAGTCCAGAATATCCACAGTAGATTGCAGGGCATTCTTTAAACGGCCTTTTCCTGCAAGTACATCCTTGCAAGTCAGGCTCGCTGCGTTAATTACGCCTTCAATCTCAACCTCCCGCGAGGAGACATAAACCAAATATTCCACATTGTAGTTCTGGTCTTTTGCGATAGCATTTGCATCCTGGAATGTAGCTGCGGTTACACGTAGTTTGTTCCGATTGATCTGATGAAAATCAGTTTTCGGAAAACGACGCGTCAAGTCACGTTTGATTCCTAAAAATCAATACTTTTCACTTTCTGCCGAAAGTAAACAACCCAGGGACCAGGTGATGTGGCCTGGTAAAATCGCGTGCGAACGACATTGTCTTTGGGAGGCGTTTCGCCTCCACTCACTTCGTCCATGTATCAAAGATAAAAAAACTTAAATAAATTTATTTAAGAAAAAATATTTTTTGGACCAGGCTAATGCCCACTCTTTCTGCACTGTCCGATTCTTTCTATCGAGAAAAAAATGTACCCAACTCCACCGCATGCAAACAATACAAAGCGAATGGGTACTTAGCCGTTTTGTTTCTGCCTTTGTAGGTGCCTACGAACGTCGTCGTACGGGGATGGATGATGCTCTGTCTGAATGCTGATATCCATGGCACTGTAATGATCACCGGTTGATGATTTACCAATTACAGCAAGCTTCCTTCTGGTCGCCAAGAATTCACCTTGCGGAACTCCGATGCCGTTTATTCGGCAACGAAAAAAGCACTTGATCGAGTTCGCGTGAGAGATCCAAACTAAATGCGTCTGACTCGGTCCGATGCGACACAGGGAATGAAACGAGACTCTTGCGGACAAGAAAATCCGATACCCTATTTTAACGTTCATAACCCAAAGTTTCAATATAATTGACAAATTGGTAGAGAATTTCCGAGTCGATTGATATATAAATCTCAAAAATCCATCGGAAGGTAAAGACGCTATTAAAGCTCAAAATCTTACATGATTTCGTGACGGTCTCGAATTTGGAAATTTTCATTTGTCACCCTGTATCCGAGTCTTCCCCTTAGACGTAGTTTACGTCAAAAGCTTAAGCGAATATGTCTTGTACCATAATATTATAACAGAATTTTCAGAATCTCGATTATATGATCACAATCTAAAATATCCCATTACATTTTTATTCAAGATTTGTTACTTGGAGGCGACAACATTACCACCCGTCAACATAGACTACTTTTAGGTTGATACCTAAAAGTCATATCCAAGTCATGTCATATCCAAGAAATTATATGTTCTTTTCGTTAAACTAATTCACTGTCGTTGTAACTATTTTTTTTATCTGGATTTACAATTGACAGACAGGCTGTAAAAATAACTACGACAAATCATAAACAATAACAGACATTTTAATATTATACTACTACGCGATACTCAATACAAACAGTGTTCATGCGGTCAACATAGACTAATTCTCCTAAAAATTGGTACTAGTAACGGTAAAACTCATGTTCGGGTCCAGTTCGGCTTTTGGCCATTTAAATATAATCTATATTATATTATCTCATTATATTCCTATTTCAAGAAGTGTTACTTGGAGGTGAAACAGTACCACCCGCTATCAACATAGACTGCTTTTAGGTATTGATTGTCGGCTCCAAGAAACTCTTAACTAAACTTTTCATTCATTGTTTCAGTTGCGTATTGTACCCAGTCTCCGACGCGCGACGTCGCCCTCTCACGTCGATCGACCGCGTGGCAGACGAAGCCTCGGCGTACTACCCACGTAGCAAGCGGAAGCACTTAACTGGTTTGGCCCAACCGCGGATGAGCAAACTCATCATATCATTCCCCCATCGCAATCCTTCGCCGCCGGCCCAACCACACAAACACACACACGACTATTGAAATACCCGAGAAAAGAATAAATACTGAAATAGTAAGAATAGTGTCTTTTGCATTCCGACCGGTATCCGAGACCCTAAAACGGTGTTCAGAGAACCAGCTGGTGGCGGAGCTCAGAGGAGTCCTAAGTAATAACCCGGGTAACTGATGCCGATCTTTGCAGCTCGCCACTCAGCTGCGCGGATGTAAAACTATAATTGAAAATGGCTGCTAGGTTGGGCCTGGTCAACTGGAACCTCGCTCAAGAACAAAACCACAAAGCTGAAGGATTTCCTTAGGAGAGAAGGAAATAGACGTGGCGTTCATAACAAACGCACCTAAAACCGGAGGTGAACGTCTACATCCCGGACTTTCGCATCGTGCACTCAACCGACCGACCAGGAGAGGTGATGTGGCCATCGCTCTTCACTATAACATCTAACTGTCGCTTGCTGCCAAGCGAGGAATGAATTCGAGCAACGCCTAACAATATACCCTTTGTCATCAACAGAGTTTGTTACTGACAATCGCACCTTAGAACAAGCCTTTATCAGAACCTGAACACAATATGACAGAATCATTTGCCTATGTTCTGACCATCAGGTCATCTGGGGTCGTTCAACGGTCCGTCGATGACAGCATGGACTACGCGTCATCCGGCCACACCGGAGAAACTGACGAGTAGCTGCATGCCATCAAGAGGCGCTGGCACAGGTCCGTTAAATGCACGTCTCAACGGCATGCCAGGTCAACACTCTAACCATTGATATTTTGATCCTTTACGAAAAGTCACTCGCAGCCATGCCAACGTGCGAGCGGTCTGCGCTCAAAACACGTTGCAATCGCTTGACAAAATTCATCCAGGCCAGAATGGTGGATCTCAGAAATGGTGATTTCTCAAATAAGATCTGCGCTCTTCCAGGCTGTGATAAGCTGTGGCTCTCATGGCTCTAGGATCGCTTGACTCCTGCAGGCCAAAATGAGGTCATTTGTCAGCTCACACAACCTTGGACAGAACATCGTCAGTTCACAAGGACCGATAACGGACATAGCTATCATCCATCTTACCAATGAATTCTCGGAGAGTTGGAGATCTCAGCTGGTGAATCGACGGCCTATATCAAACCATCGAAAAATGAAAGCCTCAGGCTTCGACGGCATCCTGAATCTTGAACTCAAACACGAGGTGCTCCGTTCATCAGAGTACCTCTCGCTGCTCTTCAATCAGTGTCACCGTCTCAGCTACTTCCCATCATCCTGAAGTCAACCAAAGTCATTCCCTTCCGGAATCTTTCGAAGGATCTTTCGTCTCCCAAAGTTTTCCTTCAGAGCTTCTCTTAGGGTTATCACTATTTGAAAAAGGCGATTCACCACGGTTCAAGTCTGCCGTGCACCACAACATCGTGACCAGACCCGAGTTACCACGTCCTCAGAGGAACAAGTTTGTCTCAAAACCTCCGCCATGGCTTTACTCGATGTCGAAAAGGCTTCGACAATGTATGGCATGATGGCCTGTGTTCAAACTACATCGCTACAATCCTCCCAGCTACCAAGCGAAAATCAAGTTGCCTGGTGGCTTTCGAAATTACTTTTGTGCGTTGTAGATTGAACTCCATTTTCAAATCAATAATACTTCCATCTTGCACTTGTGTAACTCTGGTTAGAATTTCGCCGCTAATGTTATAATCAAACCGGATTGGTTGATATTCTATGCAACGTGATAACGTGGCATTTTGCTACGTTATAACATCAAGTTTGTTTTCCTGCACCACTCGACAAACTGTTGAGGGCGGCGAATCTTCGATGGAACTTATAACAAGGTACACTGCCGCTAACCGCAAGTCGACACATCTGTATATGGGCCTCACAGATGTGCTCGACTTCGTGCTGTTTACTAATTCAAGTCATCTGCCTAAACCAACGCAAACTGTTCCCAGCAATGATGCGCGTCGCATTTTCTTTGTAAAAGGAAGATATGATTCCTTCTTTCAATTCATGTAGTTGCTAGTTTCAAGGCGAGGGAAGATAGATTCCTTTTTCAAAAATGCATTTTCCAGAAAGCAATAGACGATATGGTTCCTTCAATCAATTCAGGCATTTGCTCGGACTAACGCTAGGGAGGATATTTATTTTTTCCTGGGATGCATTTCCAGGCATTAGGCAAGAGAGTCATATGCTCGGTTGTGGGCAATTTTTGATGGATACATTTGTCTGGCAGAAGGCAAAAGGATATGATACCTTCATTCAAATCAAATTTTCTCGTTTAAGGCAAGCGACAGTAGAAAATATGATTGACTCCTTCTTTTGATTCAGTCATTTGCTCGGCTTAAGGCAAAGGAGATATGATTCCTTCTTCGAATAATTAATTTGGCCTCTCTGTCATTCCATTCTGTCATTCCATAAACGTACAACTCGCTGAAAAATCATCTTTTACAGCTAGCTGCATAAACTACTATTTCAAAAGCGATTAAAATATCTGCGGTATTTTCTCTCTACTTGAACAGGAACTAACAGTCAGTAAAATTTCTGAACATCTTCTGGATATTCCAGATTAGATTTATTCAGAAGTCGATTACCTAGGTTGAGTTCGTTTGAAAATTAAAACGTCTTGTAAATTTTCATCTCTTAATGCTCTTGGCGATTTGTCGCAACCATAATGTTCCAGAACCGATGTATTAGCTCTTCGTTGGCATCTAATGCCTTACGGATTTGATTCGATAACCCTCGCCGAATCGAGCCTCACACCGTCCCAATCATAAAGCTTTTTCGTATAAACTGTTTACTTTTCAAGCACTCTTCCTTTAATATCTTTGATATCTGCCACTTTTAAAATCCATTCGGTAAGATATGTCTAAAGACAAATCGCATCAATACATGTAATGGAGATATTCTAAAATAAGTGTCTCAATCTCTGGTTTATATCTTTTATTGTGCTTTTAGGCATGTACCCTCAGAAGTCCATTGTTTTGCCTTTCTCGTACAACAAAGTTGTACCAAAAGGTATCATTTCACTACGAAAATGAACTTTTTATAAAGCCTCGGAGATATTAATCGCTCAGCTCGACGAGCTGAGAAAATATCCATCTGTCCTGTGTATGAGTTTTTTTACAAGGAGAATGCATTTACCCGAAGCACGTGCTTGGTTGCAAGCTACCACACGGAAGTTTACTGTGTCGGAAGTGTCAGACTCGACCATGACTCCTCCCGACTAAACTCCCTTGGCTCCACCCATCATTTCCCCAGGAACTGCCTCCCAGATTTACTTCCGGGGGTAGGCAGTCCAATGTACTCATTCACGCTCATACAGGCACTCTTCCTGTATAAGGCTTTTGGTTCTCTCTCACACCCTTTGACAGACCCTGGCACTCTCTCTGACGCAATATGGTCTTACTCGGATACTCACCACTAACATACCATGTGAGTCTAACTTGGGTGCTCAGCTCACCCTTTACGCATCATGTGAGACTAACTTGGATGCCTACCCACCAATTCACGCTCGCTTATTTGGGTGCTCTCTGCACTCCCTGCCACTCCTCCTGACACACCATACGCTCTGACACACCATATGGGACTTCTTAGGCTCTCACTTCTGACATGCCACGCAGGAGGCTGACTTGGTGCTCACTCTGTTCTTTCCTGCCATGCTTGAGGTGTCGATAGCGATGTGTATGTGTGTGCACAAAATGAGAAGAACTGCTGCAACTGTGCACAAAATTAGAAGACAACTTTTCATAACGAGACAGAGTCAGCCTTGGGCTGAAAGTCCGCCAATAAGACAAAAACTTTTCATATAGTAATCGTTTGACAGAGACAAAGCCTAGGTTGTTACTTCGCACGTGATAGAAAACGATCGTCAGTATTCTTTTAAGGACAATACTCAACTAAAACTTTATTAAATACATTAAACCACCTTCATACCATTAACACAAATTCTTAGAATCTAGTTTTCCACAATATCTACCCTTCCTTGCTACACCTATGAAAAAAAAAAAAACTCACTGCTTCTGCCTCATAAGCAGGAGATTAGGTTTGATCCTGGCCCTTTCAATTTCCTATTAGATAATTTCGTTAATCATATAACTCAATCTCTTTGCAAATCAAATTCTCATTGCTAGCAAGTATGATTCTAAATATAGAATTGTTATAAAAAGCTGCCTGTTACTTAGTAGCAGTAAATAAAATGAAAAATAGATTGGTATTCATTTGTACCCGCATCGATACCTATATACGGTCGCTATGCTCGTACGGGCCTCATACAAGTAAGAATGTAGGGTTAATGTGCGGTAACGATGGTGTATGAACGTTGCGTGGTATTTAGAATCAATAGCATTCAAATTATAATTGTAAAAATGAATCCCATTAGAATTCACTTCAAACTTTCATTACTCTAGCACTTCAATTCTCATTCATATTTCCTATCCATAGATCGCATCACTTACCAAAGTGAATCTAGATAATATATCCCTTCATACTAACACAATATCCTATCCTGAGACTATCATGGACATGCAGAGGTATACTCGGTCTCTAGTAGCAACGAGTTGAACTAATAATCCTTCCTTCCTTGATGACCGTAAGGCGGTGGCCGGCGCCTAATTGACTTAGTAAAATGCATTGAATTTCGAAATTGCACATTGAGATGATAGCTAAAACCCAAGCTCCATTCAATTGGTTCCTGTGCAATTTCGCAAGTTCTAGTCAATCACGGAGTAAACCGTGTACGATGTTATCCTGCTCATGCTCATGCTCAATATCTACCCTTGCTACACCTATGAGTGGCTTAATCCTGTCCTATTCGTGTGAAAATTCATTAATTTATCACCCATTGCAGCACCTAATATACACTCACAATAGCACACACGCAAGATATCTCCTTCGGGCGATAACTACTCGAATCAATTACATACTCTACAGCTATACAAAACACTCTCTGATTAAATACAAAATTATCAAACTATGGCCTTCTGGCCTCAATCACAAGTGCCTTGTTGTCAACAAACACATAATGCGACGTACACACCAGTCAAGCAGTTTGACGAGCATTGACACCGCCCCAAGAAAACGCTTCGGTCGCTGCTTTATTTGAACGTGTGTGAGTTGTTCGAACAACCACTTGACAGTTGGCGGCTCGGTTGGAAAAATTAAAACAGTTTGATTTTGGTTTGAGTTGTCGGGGCAGTCAAGGTTCGTCGAATATGTTTGAGCATTTGTAGTGAAGTTGCACAAACCCCATATATTTTTGGTGGTTGGTGCTCAAGTTGCACTTCAGTCGTTTGTGTGATAGTGTTGGTCAGAAAATTGATTGTTCGTGTCGCTGTTGGTAAAACTTGATGGATGTTTGATTAAACGAGTGGAGTCAATGTTGGTCAAACTGCTTGACCGTGTGTACGTTCCATAACGCCTTTTCACTTGTTCGCTCTATGTGTATGTTGCTATTATGCACGAGAAACGTTTAAAGCTCAAGGTGCGTTCGCTGCTTTATCTGCAGTCTATGCTGTGAGTCCTTTACGACCAGGTATTTATATTACCGCTGGTAACATTCCCCGCAAACACTGTGGCTGGTTCAGGCAGCACAGGATTACCTACACTAATCAGCTTTCTAATTAATCTTCACTCTATCATCATCACAATAATACACAACTCAACGTTCGACCAATGTCATTTCATTACGCACCTCATGCATCCTCGATGTTGTGTTCGGTTGACTTGAATCGGATTCTTCGCCTCATCCTTCTGACTGGACTGACTGGACTGGACTGGAATCCCTCCATCATGGACAAATCAGTGAATAAGTCGTGATCGTCATAAGACGAAGCAAAGCGCCACTATTCAGGCGACCAAATACAAGAATCTGTTCTTTGATCAACTTTCGCATAGAAGGCAGTCATGAAAGGATGTTGCTTTATTTTAAGTCTCAATTTAAATTATTTTAATGAATGAATCAAAGAATAGTGACTAGTCGATAAATTAATCATATTCCTTTAATTATCGGGTTAAATGTTCAAAAAATAAATAATATTACCTTTCACTTGTACTGTCAAGGGACAAATATTTTTGAGATTTGCACCTTGACTGACTACATCTTCGCGTTTTCTATAGATATTGAAAGGGGCAGATATGTAAACATCGTGACATCTCTCATTGAAAATGAAAATTGTACTAGTACTTATCTCGTTTCTGTGCTTTCTCGTCTCCGTCTTTTCAGAAAGTTGCTGATACTTCTCCACAAGATTTTCGTCCTTGTACTCCACCTACTCCATGGCGTAGTATGAAGGCAACATGGATCAAACTTTGCATGAGAATAGAATTTTTTAATATGATCAGCTAACCCGCAACTGAGATGCTGAGACCACCTCCTCATCAAAAGGTAACTGTATGGTCGAAATGCGAACTGTAGTTTTCTGCATCGCATCGGTGAAAGCAGTCAGGGAGGCTTCCGGCTTATCCTTTCAACTGTCTCAAACTGCTCTGGGACTTTGGTAAAGGATCAAACTATACTGAGGGCAGTCTTAGTCGTTGACACCGCGGCTTCTCTTGTACCAATTCAAAATTTCTTCCTCGATCATTCCCAAATCTTCTTTGCTGGTTATCTCTATAACCTGCGTTCAATTCGAACGTCTTTGCAGCCTTTTTTCGGTCAGACAATCTGCTTCCTCTGTAGTTCAAAGATACCGTTGATTCTCTTCCTCGAGTTCTTCTAAACGGTTCCACTCGTCGAGATCCTTCATCTCTTTCAACGCACAGGTTTCGACTCCGCCAACAATACGCTGACAGTTTTCTTCACGCTCACGAGCACGCAACTTTGAACGGGGAACTCGGCTCCCGCTCGACGTTAACACGATGACACCAACACTTCGTCAGTGCATGCAACTAATCTTTTTCTTTCCACTCGCTTCTTGCCTGATTCTATGTACGTCTGATCTCTGTCCCTATTATCATCGTTTTCATTCTGATCATCCTGCGGTTTGGCCCTACTAAGCTGAGAAGTCAGCAAGTAGGAGAAAAGATTCTCCTATTGACTTACCGACCCCGAACTATGTACTACTTTCCATTTTGCCCGTGCTCTATACCAGCGGATGGATGAGCGCTACCAGAGCGATGTACGAATGGACCTATTCTCTCCAAACAGGTCGCCAATCACAGACGACTTCGCTCGCTTTCGCCTACGCCGACACACTGGAAATGGCCATTCTTGCATCTCTCGCACTGGACCTATCATCAAATTTTCATCCTTCTCACGCAGGTACAGGTACGTCATGGTGGTAAATTTTGAGCTTACTTCGACTCCCTCGGACGTGATAGAAAACGATCGTCAGTTGACTTTTCAGTCGAGTGACGTGAGTTATGTCGATTTACAACTCTCACGTGAGGTGACCATGTTATTCAAATGGGGCTATACGACTCTTCTCACGTCATTCGAGCAATCACGTTACTCCATTCGTAGAATAAGCCCAAAATGTCTTTTGATATGTCTTTTTAATACTCAACTAAAATTTTATTAAATACATTAAACCACCTTCATACCAAATCTAAATTACTTATCTAGTTTTTCAACAATATCTACCTTCCTTGCTACACCTATGAGTGGCGATAATCCTGCGGTGAAAGGATTCATTAATTTATCACCCATTGCTTAACCTAATATACACTCACAAAAGCACACAAACGCAAGATATCTCCTTCGGACGATAACTACACGAATCAATTACATATCTGCAATACACAAACATCTCTGATTAAATACAAAATTATCAAACTATGGCCTTCTTCAATCCACGTGCCTTATTTGTCAACAAACAACATAGCGCCTATTCACTTGTACGCTCTACGGATGAAAAAAGTACTCAAAATTGAGTATTTCTAAACTTACTTTTGAGTTTTTTCTCTTCTCTTCATCCACTCTTTCTTTTGTTGTCAAAACAAAGCCAAACAATCAACTCGCCAGTTCAATACGAAAGCCAATTTTGAGTTTTATTACCTGAGGTCGAAATTGAGTGAATTAAACTTACATTTGGGTAAATAAATTTTCCGTTGGGTACTTTATTAACTTGGAGAGTAAGGCAAACACTTCGACCCCTTACTCAATTTTGGCTTCCCGTACGGATGTTCGAGGTTGGGCGAATTAAACTCACTATTGGTGGTTTATTTCTTCCGTGTATGTGTGTGTTGCTATAATGCACGAGAAACGTTGGTAAACAAGGGTGCTTCGCAGTTTTATCTGCAGTCTATGCTTTAGCCTTTTCGACCAAGATTTATATTACCGCTGGTAACATAGGTGATTGATCACTATTGAACTTGATAACGATCGACTGTTGCGTTTCAAAGTTATGGAGAAAATGGTAGCACCAGAAGTTGGTCTTCGCAAAATGCCAGAAAGTCTGTATCACTACTCGGTGAATTAAATTGGGTTTTCATATTTACCTACTTTCTTGATACTTGATAGATAATAGCTGCCTCCTCTTGGTGAGCCTACGCCTAATGGAGTATCATTCACCAGCTGCATAAGCCATCGTATTCGATCCATAACGAAGTCTACGACATCTTCCGAGTTATCTGCTCTTTCTTTTAACTGCTCAAAGAGCATATTTGCCATACGTGTTGAGTTGGTTTCCAGTTCTTCAGTCCGCCGTAAATTACATATAAGAATACCGATGTTTAATGTTTAAAATTGATAACTTTTTCCGAAAAATGATCGAATCGCAGATTTGCAGCGATAAGCAGCTGGAATTGGTTTTATCAGTGGAAAGTCCATAAAAAGTAATAGTAGTCCTTTAGCAAAACTTTGAGATTTTATTTTATGGAACATGTCTCATAAAACATTGTTTTCGGCCTTTTTAAGAGAATATTTTTAAAAAGTTGGAAAAGAGTTACTGTAGCTAAAGATATAGGCAGTTGAACAACATCGTTTTTCAAAAATTTAAACTGTCTGGTTCTGATTAATCAAAATTTATTCAAAGTTAAGAATCGGTGGGCCTTCTTTCATGAATCATAATTCATCTTTTGGGGTCTCCAGTTAGTCTAGCGAGCAAAGGCCTACGATTACCAATCGGGGATGGCGAGTTCGAATCTCAGTCCGGTATAGAATGTTTTCGGTAGAAACTTTCTCGACACCCTGGGCATAGTGTATCCATTGTACTTGCCACACAAATACATACTCATGCAATTCACGGGCATAGAAAATTAATAACTGTGGAAATGCTAATAGTAAGGTGACAAAGCCAAGTTCCAGTTGGAATGTAGAGCAATTGAAGAAATTCATCTTTTGAGGAGGTTTACTCATGATGATTTTCAGTGTTCGAAATAAGGGCTGCCAAAAAATTAACGAAAGCAATGACGCAACATCAATCTCAAACGCGACACACTATGATCCAACTTTGCATTTTTTTAATTCAATCCAGAACAAAAAACTCCTTCATCTTGTATTTTCTGTATCATTTCATCAACCACTCGAACTGGTCAAATCATTGTCTTCTGCCGGAACAGAAAAGCTCACAGAGTGCGTGAACATTCCACAGCAGTCCTCATGGCAGCCGTTGTCATCGAAGGGTCGAAGTTTATTATCGGCAACACCTGAAGCAATCTAACATTCATTAAAATTAATTGAACTCGAGCACCACCTGATTGCATCCCAAGTCATCTCCAATGAAGCGTAGCCTCCGGTATCATCACCGATGGCTCTTCTTTTTCCATCTTATGGGCGAAGGAAACGGCTGGATGACGAACCGGACACCAGTCCGGCAGGTGGCGTTGGTGTGTTACACATAGAGACGGCAGACGAGCAACAATTGTCACTCTGTCTCCAGTGTCTTTTTTCCAGATCCGATACACTTCGATGACAACCCTCTCAGCCAGTCATCAGCTGCTGCAGTGGTTCAGATGAGGTAATTTTACAATATTAAGTACATAACAATAGCACGAACCAAAGTTTAGATTCCCTTTGATTTTAAAATCACGTTATGGTATGTACAATTCATCTAGTTTTCAACTTTTAATAAAAATTAAATCGAGCCCGGCCCAATACAATAATTCCTTTTATCTAACCTGGAAAAAGTGGTTAACCTCGAAACAGACTTCGTAGTGGATGGTTATGTGTGGTTATATGTGGTTGGAATGCAGGGATATTGGCAGTCCAAGAAAGAGCACACGTTTTCATCCTCATCTGCACTAAGTATACGTCCATTTTAAATTGGCCAGATCAACAGTCGCGCTCTGAGGTTATGATCTGAATGCAGACAATTGTATTTTAAATTTCGTGGATACAATGCATGAACGAACATATGTAGACTAAAATCAAATAATGCTGAGAGCTAAACCACTGTGTAACAGTGGTGAACAACAAAAACAATTGGTCGTTCCGACGCGCCACCCTCCGTTCCGGAACCACTCGGAATCAATAGAGGAGCGTTGCTGTGTTTCCCAGACCATCCCCGCCTCGGGCAGACATCACCGTCGTGAAGAAGTTTCCAATTTGTTCCGCTATCCTTTCGTAGTTTTTGCTATATTTTTGCCATTGTACAAACAATAAATAAATATAAAGTTCTCTTAATTAAATTATGTTGATACTCTCGTATTTTTCCTGTCGGTTGCATCTCGCCCATCGCTGGTCCGAGTGGGGACATCATCCCGGGCTGCGAAAACGCAACAGACGACGGTGGCACAGAACTCGGTCCATCTGCCGCCCGCGTTGGCTGTTTACTGGATGTGGAGAAGACGCAGACCGCACGTGGTCGATCCCTGTGTGGCTATGCAGCTGCATTCGCACACTGCAGCCCTGCAGTGGGTGTTGATGTTCGGACACTTGTCGTATATCCTGGTAAAAGCGTCTAGAAAACATGGGCGGAAAACAACCGCAACATGGCGTTGTGCGAACTTTCAAAATGCATTCTGCTGTAGGGATAGTGTGGTGGGTTGGCCGGTAGAGTCGAGTCATAGATACGTAGCTGCAATGCGATGAAGTGTATGAGTGTAGGTTGAGTAGGATGCATAATTAGGAAAGCTCTTGCTCGTTAATTGTTCGTTGATATTATGTTTTATGATTTTTTTTCTCGGTAGCTCCGCTTCACAACTTTGTCAATCTAGTGTTTTAGTGTGATGTGTTTGGTTTTTTCTAAACCATATTATAAAGTAGCGCTGGCGTAAATGAGATAGACCCACTCGACGCAATAAAACAATTGCTTTCGAGTTGTTGCCCTGAATATTGAGAAAACAAAGTTATTGAGAACCAGTTCAGAGCACCACTCTCACGAAACAATGTTCTCCAGTCAGGCGGAGATTTTCGAAACTTTTTTGTGAAAGTAGATGTTTCTAACATCGTTTTTCATGACGGTGAAATGATCTTCCATAAAAAATGTCAAATTATCGTTACGCGATATTAAAGCTTGCCGTGCCTCTGAATGAAGAAGGGCTGGGAGGTAGACTAGTGTCCACCAACGCCACCATCAAATATGAATTGGCGCGCCTCCATATAAAATTGACCATTTAATCTTCCAGAAAATGTGAGATTTGTTCTTTGGGAATTTAGAATTGTACCTAGGACGTTATCGAAATTGCTACTAGAGTTCCTTTGGTATCTCGTATAATCTTGTTCTAAATACGCCTTATTTTTGGCCTCTCAGTCTTATTATTCAATGGAACGGACTATAATGTTTTTTTCCAACGATTCGGTCCACATTTGGGACCATCTTCATCTAAAATTAAAATTATTATTATAAGTTTAACAAATTTGCAGTTTACAATTAACAATAAATTAAACAAGTTTAAATAATTACTCAAAAGAATGGATCGCTCTAGTCCTAATACTTTCAGCCTGTTTGGACTGTATCAGTTGTACATCTGAGAATCTGGTCATTTGTTTTATATTATTCTATGAATTTTGGGTAGTTTTGTCTTACTCACAGTGTTAGTCTCTAACCGGAATGAGATATCGGTTTTACATTGGTTATGCTGTCTAATTTTGTTCACTAAATGTGTTCACCAACCCAAATCGGATGTGATTTCACTATAAACAAGTTAAGTTCATTTTCGACCATTTTTTGGGTCGATTAACCCAAAATCATCAAAAATAACAAATTAAAACATCTCTTTGAAATGCCCTCACCAATATACGCGATTTTTGGAATGACAGGTCTCTTGCTCGATTGAAATGACACTGCACTATGGTCCAGGATTCAGATTTACGCGAAAGATGCATTTTACAAAAACTATATTTTTAGAAAAACTGTTGTTCTACAAATTGTTCGAAATAAAGAGCCATCATTATGTTCTACCAAAATAGGTGGCCCATCATATAAAAAAATAGAATTTTTTTTATTTCTCAGAATATTGACATGTTATAATCTACAAAGTTGTAGCGCACTATTACAATCAATTTTGCTAAAAACTTTTCTGTAGCTCTTAAGTTGGCTGATTTGAGCAATTTTACCTAATTGGATTAGGGTGTACCTCAAAAAACTGTATTTTGATCTACTTTTTTTTACATTTCTCGAAAAGTCGTCTTCAGGTGACTTTTAGAGCTCAAAAATAAACTTTTGATGGGTAAATACGCTCAATATCTTTTCCGATCAAAAGTTATAATCGTTTTCTTCAAAATTACATTTTTTCATAAGTTGATATCTCCGAGTTGGGCAGACCAAAAAATATATTCACGGCATCTGAAAGAGAAATTAATATTCTTTATTATGTCAAAAATTAAGGATATGTTATTTTTATCTCAAGTTTCACCAATTTTACTAAAATCATGTTTTTAAAATAAACTGATATAACTCGACAACGGAAGAAGATACAGACGATATTCTTATAGCAAAACACGCGTTTTAAAAAGCCTCAAAAGTTTTCAGAAGGTGACATCCACGAGAAATGAAAAATGAAATGAGCAGATCATAAATATTCTTTTTGAGGACACCCTAATCCTGGTAAGTAAAATTACTCTAAACAAGTGAGCTTGAGAGCTACATAAAATTCATATAGCAAAGTTGATGGGAAAACTCGCTACAACTTTAGAACATTTTATGTCAATTTTCCTAAAATAAAAAATAAAATTTCACATTTTTATAAAATGGCCCATCCTATTTTCAGTAACTTTATAATAAAGGCCCAAGTATCCAGAACAACTTTGTAAGACAAATTTTTTCTTAAAAGTACTTCAGACCGAAAATGCATCTTTTCTCGTAAATCTTGTACGATAATAATGATAAAACTTATAAAAAGTGTTTAAGCTGTAGATTTTTATTTTCCATTTCTCACGAATTTCATCTTCTGAAGACTTTTGTTTCAAAACGCGTGTTTTGCTATAAGAATATCGTCTTATCTTCTTCCGTTGTCAGAGTTATATAATTTATTTGAAAAACATGATTTTAGTAAAATTGATAAAACTTGAGATAAAAAATAACATATCCCCAATTTTTGACATAATAAAGAATAATTTCTCTTTCAAATGCTGTGTAAATATATTTTTGGTCTGCCTAACCGGAGATATCAACTTATGAAAAAATGTAATTTTGACAGAAAAACGATTATATCTTTTGATCGGAAAAGATATTGAGCATATTCACCATCAAAGTTGCATTTTTTGAGCTCTAAAAGTCACCTGAAGACGACTTTTTCGAAATATTAAAACAAAAAAGTAGATCAAAAATACAGTTTTTTGAGGTACACTAATCAATTAGGTAAAATTGCTCTAAATCAAAACAAGAGCTACAGAAAAAGTTTTAGCAAAATTGATTGTAATAAGCTACTACAACATTGATAGACATAACATATCAATATTCTGAGAAATAAAAAAATATTTTCTAATTTTTTTATATGATGGGCCACCTATTTTTTGGTAAAACCATAATGATGGCCTTACTATTTCAAACAATTTTGTAGAACAACAGTTTTTTCTAAAAATATAGTTTTGGCGTAAATGCATCTTTCCGCGTAAATCTAGATCCTGGACCATAGTGCACTGCAGTAAATTTGGAACTCCATTTGGAACATTACCTGTCTTTGTTTATAGTGCTTTGGTGAAACCTGAGACGAGACCTGCAAAGACAGCTTTTCTTTGTTTTGACACTTTTCGTTTGACGTTCTTTTTTCATCACTGTTGACCAGCGAGTTTCAACTGTTTCCTTGACTGTTTCACCAAAGCGCCGGTGGACTCTTCTAGCACAATAAAAGTTTATCCAATTCACGAATTAGTAAATTCATTTTCATGAGGATTTTCTATCGAGACAAAACACACTTTGAAATGATCGTCGTGTTTATTTTATTTTTTATTATAATTCTTTCTTCAGATACCTTGCAGCACCAGACGACCGAACTGGTAATTTGGCCGAAAAACCGTTTGCCTTACAAGTCGTCTGGCCAGAAGATCGTTTGCCGCGGAAGTTATTAGGCGAAAATGCATTTGACCATTTGGCCATTTATTTGGCATACGGCCCAATTCAATTTCCAAGGCCCCATACGCCTGTCACTGGCGAACAAAGCTCGTGAAGCTTAGAACCAGTGTTAGGGCGCAATCTTTAATAACCATTTTTATATTCGGTTAGTTACTGCAAATAAACTCTTTTCGAGTCCCTATAATCAAGCAGGTACCTCAAGCATATCACATCGTTATATTGCTGCATGATTGAGTGTTTAATTTTGATAAAATATCGAAAACAAAAGTGTGCATTAAATTAACACTGTTGTTTACATTTGAACCAAATCCAGATGCCACTGTCGGTGAGGGATTCCGTGCTCCATTCTCCCTGCAATTTCCGAATAAAAAATAGCATAGCATGAACCCTGACACAAGACGTAGGTGGAGATGTAGAGATAGGCATATCCTCGTTTGGCGAAATGGCCATTTTGTCAATGACAATTGAACGAAATTCCGTAATCTTTCTACTTTTAAAGTCGATACTGGCCTTCAAGCCAAATGTCATCCACTGAGGAAAATGGATGTATGATTTTCAATCAAA
>NC_085140.1:188155890-188297345 GCF_024139115.2 Armigeres subalbatus | reverse complement strand
TCCATTCAAATTCTGCACAAGTTTTACATTTCGTTTGTTGTGCGTTTAAAACGTTTTAAATAAGAGTTTCCATTATTTCTATATTTATATTGACAGACTGACGGGAACGACAATGAAAAGGAAAAGGAAATCTATGTTCAGTCCGCATGGCGACTGAAAGATGAAATTCTTAACCACTAACAACGCGCGCCTTCAAATCATCGTTGGATGCGATCGACGCTTAGAACGACGATAGAACATAAACAACAACAGCACACCGACGACGTCTATCCACCTAGCGAAGCGCACCTCGCCGACGACGAGAGAGTGAGTGTCAGCATATCATCGACGCGACGCCGCGGTGAGTACCACTGAAAGCGAGAGATGTGTCACCGTGCAGTGGCGCGCAAGGGCAATCGTCATCATCAATCATCATTGTCATCATCGATAACGTACGCGGTATGCCTGGAATACTCCACGTGCTGCGTGATGTTTCTGGAATGCGCGTCAAGGGATATAATAGCGCGCTCGTCGCGCAATTCATCATGTGTTATGAAATGAAGCCTGGCGAAAGGCAAGTGAATATAAGTATTGAATTTGAATTTGACCTGGCTAAAGGTAGTGATAAGTAGTATAAGTATTAATAATGAAATGAAGCCTGGCGAAAGGCAAGTGAATATAGTATGAATTTAATTTAAGTGATAAGTAGTGATAGAAGTATAATTATAAGTTTGAAGTTTAGCCTGACAAAAAAGTGAGTTTAAGTATTATAAGACCCGGCAAACGGTCTAATGAAGTGTAATTAGTAAAGAGAAATGCCAATAAAACAAGTGTAAAGTGAATTCTATCCGTGGTTTCTTTCGAAGTCCTAATCCGCCCACATAGTACCGTGCTGCTAGGATGAGCACTTCCTTCCAGTAAAGTGCTTAGTGTTTTGAGTGTTATTGAGGTGCTGCCAGTCGAGCGAGACTGGTCCAGTCATCCACATCGAGGTGAAGTCACAGGGACTTCACAGCCTGAGGAGCCATCCAGGAAGGAGTCATCTAGCTCCTGCTCCCACCGGCTCCGTCACTGCGGGACGCGAGCAACAATCCTATCCACAGATCTGTTCCACACCATCCATGAATCACCTATACAGTCCATTTTGAAAGATCAACATTTTTTGGTCCTTCGAGCCGGATGAGGATTTAATGCTCGAGAGCTGCATCCGCACAGAGTGTCGTCAATCGACTGATTAAGATAATCCGTTCCACTGCTATTACCGATAGATCAGCAACCTCTCGCCGACGGTTGCATCGTTTAAGTTGCACCGCAAAATTAATTAACAATCAGCCGTTTGAGACGATTTCCATTCCACTGCATTCCGTAGCAGTCAGCAATCCGTTACATTCGGACTATTGCTGTTGTTCCTGTCTCGTAGCATACAATCCAGATACTTGGTGGAGATAAATCTATAAAACCGGTTAACAGTCCAGTACTGTCCGGTATCCAGTAGTGTGCGGAATGCAAGCGAGCATTACCGATCCGATTGAGTGATTCGTCAACAGGCGAACGAATACATCGAGTTGTGGCCAGCGGACACGGACGGAAAGCGAAACCGGAGAAGTGAATCGTGGAATTGAAACAAAGTGAAACAAGTGAACCTAAGTTGAAAATCGAACATTAACCAAAGTAAACAATCTATCGAACTCAAGTGATAGTGATTGATAAATATTTCAAAATGCCTCCCAAAGAACACCAGTGAAGAAAAATCCTGGGGCAACTAAAAGTGATAGTGCTGCTGACCAGGACTTTGGCTGTTGGTCTACAATCGTGGATTGACGAAGCGTAATGTGATTCGGATTCAAACCATCCTGGAAAAGGCAAGAGGACAACGCTGGGCTAACTACCGCTCAAGTGAAAGTGTATCAATGAAATGTCGAGAATTCCAACGCAGAGTTTACCAAACTTCATCAGGAAATCTCGCCAGGTTCTTCCTGTCGAACGTGAGAACAGACGATATCTATTTCGGATTCGTTGAGCTGTACGAAGAAGTATCCGATGCTTGAGAGCTGGTTAGAAAATCGATACACCACCAGCTCTTGAGCCACAGCCTTCGGAATCCAGCAACCGCTGATCCTCCAACCATCCTACCGTGCCATACCGACATTCGACGGGAAGTATGAGCATTGGGAAAATTCAAAGTTATGTTCAGAGACGTGGTAGACGGGAGTAATGGGCCGACCGTATCAAGCTCTATCATCTGGAAAAGGCACTGGTTGGCGACGCGCCGGTCTGATTGACGCCAAAACAATCACGCAGCAATTATGTGCGTGCAATTACTCGAGGAACGTTTTTCCGACAAACGACGGATGATCGACAGGCACCTAGCAAGCATGCTAAGCGTGAGAAGACTCACCAATGAATCCTACAGTGAACTACGAGCATTGGTGGAAACTTTCGATGGTCACGTAGAACCTCAAATTTCTGGGTCAGGACTTCGCCGAGATATCAGAGTACATAGTGTATTTCTGATTGCTCAAGCCTTGGACGATAAAACCAAGAAGCTGTGAGAATCAACCGTCAAGAAAGGAGAGTTACCTGAATATGCAGACACCATACATTTCTTGAAGGCGTGTTTCTGTCCTGGAAAGATGTCAAACAGCTAATGACAGCCAGTACAAGCGACGACAGCAAATCAAGACACACCCATCAAAGCATCTCCAGTGAAGATCAATACCGCTCTATCGTCACCCCAGCATTACAACATTGTAGCTATTGTACCGAGAGCCATTACACGTTCAAGTGCCCGACATTCAACGACTTATCAGTCGCCAAAGTCGCCATCGTAAAGGAGAAGCGTATCTGCTACAACTGTCTCGGCGAGGGCATCAGGTCAAAGATTGTTCATCGAAGAAGTCCTGTATCAAGTGCCTATCGAAAACCACTCTTTGCTGCACATGGAAGAGTCAATACAGCCAACGAAGATTAGCAACGAAGCGAAAAGAGCAACGCAACGCCTGGTCTAGTTGTTCCAGCAGAAGCAGAAGTTCCAGTTCCATTGTGCAAGCCCTCGCTAGCGGCGCTTTACGAATCAGTTCATTCACTGTTCCAGTGCGACAAACGAGGTCAAGTGTTCCTGCTCACCGCTGTAGTCGACGTTTTAGATCAACATTCGAAGCCTCATCAATGCAGAGCCCTGCTCGATGGTGGTTCTCAGGTCAGTTTCATCACGGAATCATTAGCCAACGCAATAGGAGTTCAACAAGAGGTGAGTGTTCCCATAACTGGTATTGGTATTAAATCCACAATCAAGCAAATTTGTGAGTCCAAATCCGCTCCAGATGCAATAATTTTAAGTTATCCCTGTGCTGCCTTGTCGCCTAAAATTACCGGTCTTCTACCTTCCTTCACAATTGACATTGAGTCTTGGAATATCCCACTTGGTACTCAACTTGGGATCCAAGCTTCCATAAAGCAAACCAGATCGATATGCTTATTGGAATGGATCATTTTATGACATTATTAAACCAGGCTACATGAAGCTATCGGATGATCTTCCGGACTTCATGATTCCCAATTAGGCTGGCTAGTGGGAGGTAACTATCTTCAGAGTCAGAGTTCAGGTTTAGTTTGGGGATCATTGACTGCTTGTGCAGAGCCGTCCACAACCCCTCAGCGTTGTTTGGGAAATTGAGTGTGAACACGGGCTAGTGCCAACAACCAAGGAGAAAGTGCGTGAGGACCATTTTTGCAACTCATCGTCGTGACGAAACGATCATTACGTGTTTCAATTTCCATTGAACGACCGCATGCGCAATTGTCAGATTCACGTCATATGACATTGCGTCGTTTGTATCTTCTAAGAGCCAAATTAGCAAACCTTGATCTGAAAACTCAATACGAAGCGTTAATTGAAAATTATGAATCGAGAGAGGTCAAGGCATCCAAGATCCACCGATCTAAGAGATGGTATCTTCTTCATCATGCCAATCTTCGCCCATCGATAATAACCCAATTACAGTTTCTCGAGAGCAAACTGTCACTGAGTTAGTTAAGAAGGACATGTGGTGGAATGACCAGTGCTCTACGTAGTACAGTTTATGAAGTCGATGTTGTCGACCTTCGGTGACAACGAGATACCAGAGTTGAAGCCAACTGTATCTGTTTACACAGTAAAGAGATTCGACGAACTTCCAATACTTTCTAATTTTGAATCTTTCCGGAAAACGCAGCGAAGTGTAGCTTACATTGCATTTCCTGTACAACTCTCGAGAGAAAATAGAAAAACGAGTTCTTTCATCCTATCTAACCGTTCCTGAACCTAGAGAATCCAGACTGCTTTTGAATAAGTTAGTAAAAGTGAAGACGGTGACAAAATCATCGACTTAGAAATTTGAAACCCTTTTCTCATCGATTTGCAACGAGTTGCAAAACAAATTCGACACTCTCAGCTCCCCAATAAGACAAAGGCCAGTACATCCAACCTAATATAAATCCAGTTACTCGAACCTTATTGCCACATCCTAGCGAGATCTATAGAATTCTCAGCCATTTGCGAGTATTCTTGGAGCAGATCAGAAGAATATTTAACGGAACTTCATGTTAGCGGTCAATGGACTCAAAAGCAAATAAGTGAAAGACCTGGTTTAGTTGTCATGTTGAAGGAAGATCATATTCACCTCAAAACTGGAGACTAGGCCACGTAGACAAGGTATATCCAGGAGCGGAAGGTTTAGTTAGAGTTGTGGATGTGAAAACCAAGTCGGCAGTATACAAGCGATCCATTTACAAGTTAGCACTACTACCAATACTTGACAACCTCTCATCGTCTGAACCAAATGTTGGCTACCACTCTTGCGGGGAGAATGTTCAGTCCGCATGGCGCACTGAAAGATGAAATTCTTAACCACTAACAGCACGCGCCTTCAAATCATCGTTGGATGCGATCGACGCTTAGAACGACGATGGGAACATAAACAACAACAGCAGCAGCACGACGACGTCTATCCACCTAGCGAAGCGGCACCCGTCGCCGACGACGCGAGAGAGTGAGTGTCAGCATATCATCGACGCGACGCCGCGGTGAGTACCACTGAAAGCGAGATGTGTCACCGTGCAGTGGCGCGCAAGGGCAATCGTCATCATCAATCATCATTGTCATCATCGATAACGTACGCGGTATGCCTGGAATACTCCACGTGCTGCGTGATGTTTCTGGAATGCGCGTCAAGGGATATAAATATGCGCGCTCGTCGCGCAATTCAGATGTTATGAAATGAAGCCTGAAAGGCAAAAGTATAAGTATTGAATTTGAATTTGACCTGGCTAAAGGTAGTGATAAGTAGTATAAGTATTAATAATGAAATGAAGCCTGGCGAAAGGCAAGTATAGTATGAATTTGAATTTGTAGTGATAAGTAGTGATAGTGAAGTATAATTATAAGTTTGAAGTTTAGCCTGACAAAAGCAAGTGAGTTTAAGTATTATAAGACCCGGCAAACGGTCTAATGAATATAATTAGTAAAGAGAAATGCCAATAAAACAAGTGTAAAGTGAATTCTATCCGTGGTTTCGTTTCGAAGTCCGAAGTCCGCCCACATAGTCCGTGCTGCTCTAGGATGAGCACTTCCCTTCCGTAAAGTGCTTAGTGTTTTGAGTGTTATTGAGGTGCTGCCAGTCGAGCGAGACTGGTCAGTCATCCACCATCGAGGTGAAGTCACAGGGACTTCACAGCCTGAGGAGCCATCCAGGGAAGGAGTCATCTAGCACTCCTGCTCACCAGCCCGTCACTGCGGACGCGACAACAATCCCTATCCACAGATCTGCTTCCACCATCCGGAATCACCTATACAGTCCATTTTGAAAGATCCAACACTATACAAAAACAGAAATTTTGAGATTCTGCTAGCTATCACAATACTGAAACAAATAGTGTTCAAGTTCAACATAGACTAGTCCTTCTAAGTATTGGTCCTAGTAGAAGCAAAAATGCTGCTCAGGTCCAATTTGACAATTTAAGCTACCAGGTAGCTCCAGCTGAGATCCCAAAAATAAAATTTTCTCATGGATAATACACTAGTCGTTGATAACGCACATGTCTCGTTTCAGAAAGGCGTTTGATAACTGCACGCATTCAGACTCAAATAAAGTTGTCAGCGACGTCAGATGCAATAGAAGTCACCTGATTGTGCAGTGCAATGCAGCTATCATCGACTTTGAATCGTTTTTGAAATTCAGGTGTCCGATAACTGCAAAACTATCGAATTGCATTAAATGCATTATAAATAAATGAATTTCCTGCAGAATTAAAAAAATACAAACTATTTTCCGTTGAAATCAAAATTTTTTAATTGAAGTTTACATTTTGAACAATCCCTCGCACAAAATTCTAAAGATTTTCCTTTAACGCTCCGGAGAATTCGTCTGAATATTCAGAGAATTTTCCTTAAAAACTTCTTAGAGTCTTCTTAAATTTATTGTTTTATCGTTGGCAATGCCACTAACCGTCTTAATTATGCTAGACCGAGAAAGCCAATGTTAAAACACATTCTACCTGCCGCGCGCTCCTACAATTATGAAGAATTGTCTGTGTAAATTTCGAAGAATGGTCAGCAAACTCACAGGAACTTTCCGCAATTTCCGAAGATTTTCCTGTAGAATTTAAGAACAGTTTCTCGTGAAATTCTGAAGCTCTCGTATAATGCGACGAACTTTTTTTGAAATTTCCAACAATTTTTTTAGAATTCCAAATTCAGGAAAAACTCATAGAATTTTATAGAAATTTCATAAGATTTATGCCAAATTCAAAGATTCTTTCTTTGAAAATAAAGCCTTGAAGTATCCGAAAAATGCATTTTTAAAGGAGCTTTTGAAAAATTGCCACGCTGATTCACGCCGCCGCCGCACCGCTAAAGGCTTTCAGCGTGACGCAAAATTCTGACAAACGCCACCGCCGATGAATATCTGACGGCGCACACTCTGATCCTACGTGTTTGCCATTGTGGACAAAGAGAACCAACAGTATTTTTAGATAATTTGCTACCTTATTATTCAACCTACATTATCGTTCTAATTAAGAAGAAGAATTAATTTGTCATCGTTTTAAAAAATAACGTGCATGTTATATACTACAAGGACGGTTTATATACTACAAGGGAGAAAGAATTGATTGGAATTAAGATTTTCTTCAAAGCACCTTTAGATTTATCTGGCGTTGTTATTCTAAGTTTTCTCCTCCAAAAGTTGGCTGAACATTTATTTAGAAGTTCCGTTGAGCTATCGATTTTCTGAACTAGAACATAAACATCTCCAGGAATCATTTCTGAAAATCTAGCGAGGATCTAAAATAATTATATTTGCATATCATAATGTTTTTTTATGTTTTATTAAATTTGATTTTATTTTTCAAGCATTTGTTTAGTTTACAAGAAATTTACATTTCAAATGTTTTGCATCATGTGCTTATATTTGGAGTATTTTTTATAACTTGTTTTTTTCAAATTTTCAAACTATCCTCAGCGAGTTCGGTTTAGTTAATAAAACAATTCCTAATCAATACTTCACTTTACAATACTTTTTCTTTGATCGTACGTGTCGAAGATTTCCTATAACATTCACTCAAAATCTATTATTACTGTTAGTTTCTATGCCTTTTAATTTCCACTCCACAAAATGAGGCATATAAAGAAAATTTTCACTAATAATGTTATCAGATGCACTCTAACTACTTCGACATCAAGTAATTAACGCTTTAACAAGATTTAGGCAACGAATGTCATTAAAAACTATACAAACCAGAAGCTCTAGTCCAGCCTGCGCCTATTCCACACTGCGGAGATCATCAAACATAAAATCTCCCTCGACTCTCTCAAAAGTGACAAAAAGACAAGAGTAAGTGAATTGTCGGCCGGGTGTCAAACCGAAAATAAAACTACTCTCACTGACTGCCAGGAGCGCTCCCAACTGAAGTATTTTGTGCGGCCAGTTCACTCACCGCACCTTCAATTCCGAGTGCACGTACCTATCCATTTCTCACACGGAATGCGGTGCTATTTGGAGAAAGGGGTGTTGTGCTTGCCTGCGTTCAATCCCAGTACCAACGACGTCTCCGTCGTCGGCCGTCGACGTCTTCAAGTGAGGTATGATTTGGTATGTTGCACTCAGAAAGTTGTCCAGCGCAGTCCTTCCCAGCGATAAACAGCAGCAGTTTAGCAGCCAGTGCAATGCCAGGTTTCTGTGTTTGGCGGTGCTCGTTGAAAGTGGATTAAATGTCCCATGGGTCGTTAAAACGATGCCGCTTTCTGTGCCCCCTCCCCCGGACCGGTCGGCGCGGCGCAGCTGGTCCATTGCTTTCTATGCTGACGAGCCGATCAGTTGCAGCACGTTTGAGTCATTTCTTTAGAAGAGGTGTTTAGGAGCTTTGTGGTTTTGTGGAATTGTTGCGCTGGTATGCCAAAGGCACTTGCATTTGTTGTTATGGCTCTTATTAACTCTTTGGGTTGTAACTTTTAGTCACATTTCGAACACAATAAACATAATTAAGTTCCAAAAGTTTTCTGTAATAAAACAAGTGGGGCAACAAGCTAAAAACTCTATCTGAGAACAGTTTACGTAATGGAACTTGTTCAATTGAAACACTTCAAATTGAATGCAGCAGGCACAAATGTGAGGTCACTCATGCGTCAGTTAAACAAGCGGATATACTTTCACTTTGCCCTATTAGATTGAGATCTGGTTAAAGCGACTGACTGTCGCAGCAATTGAGCCTACGCTAGACTCCTTCGCAATCAAATCCGGCTTACGAAACGAAAAGCTCAATAATAACCACTCAGTCGACCGATACTTCCCTGGACCCGATCGAAAAAACTGTCGTCGACGGCAATAGTGCAGTGCGCGCGAAATCCACTTTCAGAAAATCGTTAAAACGAATCGACCGTTCCCCTGTTTCGCAATGAACGAGCTTGTTTCTGACCTGCATCAAGACGCTGTTGCCGTCACCGCCATCGCCTCCGCCGCAGCGTGTTGATCTCTGAGGCAGCAACGAGCAACGCCTCCATTGCAATCAATCAGGCTCTCACTCTGACCCAGATCAGTTCGCTCGGTTTGGATCGTTTAATACTTATCCCGTCCACTCTCGGCCTGGCTCCTCCTCCGGCCTAGTGGATGGACATTACACACAGTTGGCATCATCAGCAATTCGATTGATCCGGGTTCGGTGCCTGGCTCGGCGTGGGGGCATTGAAAGAGAGACAGAGCGTTCCAGAAATTGAATCCAGTCAACCACTCACCACCGCACTCCATTGCCGGACCGCTGTGGTCTTCTGAAAGTTTAATTGAAAGCCATATTTCCTTCTAATGCATTTTATCGAGGACGGGCGCGAGGGTAAAGTTTTTCTTTCCGGACTTGATTCAAAGCTTTTCTGAGAGTGTTTCTTGCTGACTGAGCTAAGTAATGAAACGTTTCCTTGTTGTAGCACTTCTGGTTTCCTTCCCTCTCTTTGAACTTGGCAAAGTACTACATATCTAGGCCGTAGTCTTTCGTGGGCTAGCATGGAAGGGCTGGACTTCAGGGTTAGTAAGTACATAGCTCAAAAAACAAAAAACTTTCTGCTTGTGTAAACATATTGCCCACATCCTGCGCTTATCGCAATATACTTATGCAATGTGGCTAACGCTTTTTGAATGTTAGAAGTAATTGGATTTCTCTAGATCTTGAGCATGTTTGAAAAGATGTTTACTCGTCGGTTCTTAGCGTAAAAGATTTAATTAAGAGCACTTACTCTAGATAAATACATTAGAAGATTTTGTTCTAGACCGACGAGGGAATTATATAGCTCGAACGATAATTCGTTTAATAACTCTCCAGTTTTGAACAGGCAAATATTATAATCGAGGGCCAAGTATGATGATTTGCGGAGACGTCCATCGACTTTAGATTGTTTTGAGCATCTAATTTAATACAATGATTTGAATTCCTGAGTCTCTTATTCCACCTTATGTTTTGAGAGCACTGACATCAAAAAGTTATCGAACACGAATTGAAATAATAGAAAACTGGATTCAAAGAATCCGAGAATGATATCAGTTGATCAATTTGGAGTTGCAGAGTAAAATTAAAAGCAGCAATTTCAGAGGAAAATCATTCAATTTCCAGAGGAAATTCATTCAATCGATTTAACAGAAATTCATTCAGATCAGAATTCATCCATTCAGAGAAATTCATTCAATTCAGGAAATTCTTCAATTCAGAGGAAATTCATTTCAATTCAGAGGAATTCATTCAATTCAGAGGAAATTCATTCCAATTCGAAAATTCATTCAATTCGAGAAATTCATTCAATTTCAGAGTCAATTCAGATTCATTCAATTCAGAAATTCATTCGAATTCAGAGAATTCATTAGAGAAATTCATTCAATTTCAGAGAAATTCATTCAACAGAGAATTCATTCAATTCGAGAATTCATTCAATTTCGAGGAAATTCATTCAATTTCAGAGAAATTCATTCAATCCAGAGAAATTCATTCAATTTCAGAGGAAATTCATTCAATTTCAGAGAATTGTTCAATTTCAGAGGAAATTCATTCCAATTCAGAAATTCATTCCAATTCCAGAGGAAATTCATTCAATTTCAGGAAATTCATTCAATTTCAGAGAAATTCATTCGAATTCAGAGGAAATTCATTAATTTTCAGAGAAATTCTTCAATTCAGAGAATTCATTCAATTCAGAGAAATTCATTCCAATTCAGAGGAAATTCATTCAATTTCAGAGGAAATTCATTCAATTCAGAGGAAATTGTTCAATTCAGAGAAATTCATTTCCAATTCAGAGGAAATTCATTCCATTCCAGAGGAAATTCATTCCAATTTCAGAGAAATTCATTCAATTCAGAGAATTCAGAAATTCAGAAAATTCAATTTCAGAGGAAATTCATTCGAATTTCAGAGGAATTCATTCAATTCAGAGAAATTCATTCGAATTCAGAGGAAATTCATTCAATTCAGAGGAAATTCATTTCAATTCAGAGGAAATTCTTCAATTCAGAATTCATTCAATTTCAGAGAAATTCATTCGAATTCCAGAGAATTCATTCCAATTCAGAGGAAATTCATTCGAATTCCAGAGGAAATTCTTCAATTCAGAGGAAATTCATTCAATTTCAGAGAAATTCATTCATTCAGAGAAATTCATTCAATTCAGAGAATTCATTCCAATTTCAGAGGAAATTCATTCAATTCAGAGGAAATTCTTCATTCAGAGGAAATTCATTCAATTTCAGGAAATTCATTCAATTTCAGAGGAAATTCATTCCAATTCAGAGAAATTCATTCAATTTCCAGAGGAAATTCATTTCAATTCCAGGGAAATTCATTCATTTCAGAGGAAATTCATTCAATTCTAGAGGAAATTCATTCCAATTTCAGAGGAAATTCGTTCATTCAGGAAATTCATTCCAATTTCAGAAATTCATTCAATTCAGAGGAAATTCATTCAATTCAGAGGATTTCAATTCAGAGAAATTCATTCGAATTTCAGAGAATTTTCGAATTTCCAGAGGAAATTAATTCAATTTCAGAGGAAATTCATTCAATTCAGAGGAAATTCATTCCAATTTCAGAGGAAATTCATTTCAATTCAGAGAAATTCATTCAATTCAGAGAAATTCGAATTTCAGAGGAAATTCATTCGATTTCAGAGAAATTCATTCAATTTCCAGTGAATTTCAGAAATTCATTCAATTTCAGAGAAATTCATTCAATTTCCAGAGGAATTCATTCAATTTCCAGAGGAAATTCATTCAGAATTTCAGAGAATTCATTCAATTTCAGAGAAATTGTTCAATTCAGAGAAATTCATTCCAGATCAGAGGAAATTCATTCAATTCAGAGAAATTCTTCAATTCAATTTCATTTCAGAGGAAATTCATTCCAATTCCAGAGGAAATTCGTTAATTTCCTGAAATTCTCGAATTCCGAGGAAATTCATTCAATTTCAGAGGAAATTCATTCAATTTCAGAGGAAATTCTTCGAATTCAGAGAAATTCATTCAGAGGAAATTCGTTCCAATTCAGAGAAATTCATTCAATTCAGAGGAAATTCATTTCAATTCAGAGATTTCATTTCAGAGATTTCAATTTCAGAAATTAATTCATTCAAGAGAAATTCATTCGAATTTCCAGAGGAAATTCATTCAATTTCAGAGGAAATTCATTAATTTCAGGAAATTCATTCAATTTCAGAGAAATTCATTCAATTTCAGAGGAATATTCAATTTCAGAGAAATTCATTCAATTCCAGAGAATTCATTCAATTTCAGAGGAAATTCATTCAATTTCAGAGGAAATTCATTCGAATTTCCAGAGGAAATTCATTCCAATTCAGAGGAAATTCATTCAATTTCAGAGGAAATTCATTAATTCAGAAATTCATTCAATTCAGAGGAAATTCTTCAATTTCAGAGGAAATTCATTCAATTTCAGAGGAAATTCATTCAATTCCAGAGGAAATTCATCTTAATTTCAGAGGAAATTCATTCAATTCAGAGAAATTCATTAATTCAGAGGAAATTCATTCAATTCAGAGGAAATTCATTCAATTCAGAGAATTCATTCAATTCAGAGATTCATTCGAATTCAGAAATTCATTCAATTCAGAGAATTCATTCAATTTCAGAGGAAATTCATTCCAATTTCAGAGATTTCAATTTCAGAGGAAATTCATTTAATTTCAGAGAAATTCATTCAATTCAGAGAAATTCATTCCATTCCAGAGATTCGAAATTCAGGAAATTCATTGATTCCAGAGAAATTCATTCCATTTCAGAGGAAATTCATTCCAATTTCAGAGGAAATTCATTCGAATTCAGAGGAAATTCATTTCAATTTCAGAGGAAATTCATTCCATTCAGAGAAATTCATTCCAGCTTCAGGAAATTCAATTCAGAGGAAATTCTTCCAATTTCAGAGAAATTCATTCCAATTTCAGAGGAAATTCATTTCAATTCCAGAGAATTGTTCCAATTTCAGAGGAAATTCATTCATTTCCAGAGGAAATTCATTTCCAGAGAAATTGTCAATTTCAGAGAAATTCATTCCAATTCAGAGAAATTCATTCAATTTCAAGAGAATTCATTTCTAATTTCAGAGAAATTCATTCAATTTCGAGAAATTCATTCAAAATTTCAGAGAAATTCATTCGAATTTCCAGAGGAAATTCATTCGAATTTCAGAGAAATTCATTCAATTCCAGAGGAAATTCATTCAATTTCAGAGGAAATTCATTCCAATTCAATTCATTCGAATTTCCAGAGGAAATTCATTCAATTCAGAGAAATTCATTTCAATTCAGAAAATTTTCATTTCAGAGGAAATTCATTCGATTCAGAGAAATTCATTCCAATTCAGAAATTCATTCAATTCTAGAAATTCATTCAATTTCAGAAATTCATTTAATTCAGAGAATTCTTCCAATTCAGGAAATTCATTCAATTCCAGAGAAATTCTTCCAATTTCAGAGAAATTATTCAATTCAGAGGAAATTCATTCAATTCCAGAGGAAATTCATTCAATTTCAGAGGAAATTATTCAATTTCAGGAAATTCATTCCGTTCAGAGGAAATTCATTTCAATTCAGAGAAATTCTTCCAATTCAGAAATTCTTTCAATTAGAAATTCATTTCGAGATTCAGGAAATTCATTCATTCAGAATCATTCCAATTCAGGAAATTCATTTCCAATTTCCAGAGAAATTCATTCGCAATTTCAGAGGAAATTCATTTCCAATTCATTGAGGAAATTCATTTCAATTTCAGGGAAATTCATTCTCAATTTCAGAAATTCATTCGAATTTCAGAGAAATTCTTCAATTTCCAGGGAAATTCATTCCAATTCCAGGGAATTCAATTCAGGAAATTCATTCAATTTCAGGAAATTCATTCGATTCCAGGAAATTCGTTCAATTTCAGGGAAATTCATTCATTTCCAGGAAATTCATTCGATTCAGGGAAATTTCATTCATTCAGAAATTCATTCATTTCAGAAATTCATTCTATTCAGAAATTCATTCATTCAGGAAATTTCATTCAGAAATTCATTCCAGATTCAGAAATTCATTCATTCCAGGAAATTAGTTCAATTCAAGAAATTCATTCCATTTCAGGGAAATTCGTTTCAATTTCAGAAATTCATTCGAATTTCCAGGAAATTCATTCGATTCTCAATTCAGGGAAATTCTCATTTCGAAATTCATTCATTTCAGGAAATTCATTCATTTCAGGAAATTCATTCTCAGATTTCAGGAAATTCATTCCATTCAGAAGTGTAATTTCAGAGAAATTCATTCAATTCAGGGAAATTCGACCAATTCCGAGGAAATTCATTCATTCAGAAATTCATTCCAATTCAGGAAATTCATTCATTTCGGAAATTCATTCATTCCAGGAATTACATTCAGAAATTCATTCCATTCAGAAATTCATTCATTCCAGGAAATTCATTCTTCAGAATTCATCATCAGGAAATTTCAATTTCAGGAAATTCATTCAATTCAGGAAATTCATTCAATTTCAGGGAAATTCATTTCAATTTCGAAATTCATTCCAATTTCAGGAAATTCATTCCAATTCAGAAATTCATTCGAATATCCAGGGAAATTCATTCGAACTTCCAGAGAATTTATTCAATTTCAGAAATTCATTCAATTTCAGAAATTCATTCGAATATCCGGGGAAATTCATTCGAATATCCAGGAAAATTCATTCGAATTTCAGGAAATTCATTCGAATATCAGGAAATTCATTCGAATATCCAGGGAAATTCATTCGAATATCCAGGGAAATTCATTCGAATATCCAGGAATTCATTGAATTTCAGGGAAATTCATTCGAATAGCTTCGAAAAGCTCAGTAAGGCCTTGACGTACACACGGTGTACAGAATCTGTTTCATATGCCGTACTCAGAAATATGAAAGATGTCTGCGAAAATCTTGTTGCGAGTTCTCTTGGCTTAAAACAAATGTCTTATGCATTCCAACTATCGTTCCAAATTTTTGTACTACCAAGGAGTTTAGCTTTCAAGTCAAGTTTGCCGAGAATTTTGACAATTTACTAACTTCTAAAGAACACTTACAACCGCGCTCAAAATTACACTCCGCGAATTCGTTTTCCAACATTTTGAAGCCAATTCGGTCATCCAATCCCAATCATCGGCAGTAAAGAGATAAAAAGAAAATCCCATCCAGTGCAGATTTGTGCAAGTTTCGAAGAAAACTTTCCAATTTCGTGCTCCGCATTGTTTATTGAATCAAACATCACCTGCCCATCCGCGTATCAGCTCCGGCGTTGTCTGACCATCAAGCTTTGAACATTTTCCCCAAACCAAAACTCGCAAAAGCTACCACTCACTGCAGATAAGCCGCAGCCAGCTACCGATATTTGAACAAATAAACTTCCAACCACCTCGGCACTAGTCGCTGCTCCGCTTCTCATCCATCGGGAGCGTGACCATCGCCGTCGAGCAATCGGAATCACGTCACAAATGGCGTACCTTCCAAAAACATAGTTGAAGTGCTGTGTAGACAGTGGTGAAGGGAGGTGAGCGTGATGATGTTCACGATGATGATGATGATGGTGATGGTGACTCTGTCCGCGTTATAGTTCAACATGAATGGGCTCTGCTGCTGTAGAGCTCGGATTGCATTATACAGAGCATATTTTTTTTATTCTATTTCGATTGGCGGCGCACTTTCCGGAGGTCGTGTGTAGCCACCGACCGATATCACAGATCATCGCATTTGGCTCACAACCACGTGCATACTGGGGCTGAATCGGTTCTGCGGCTGTATCCAGTTTTCGAAAAGATGGCGTTTTCATCACCTCATGGTGGTCCGAATTTTGCTGATCATGCACAAACGGTAGCATGGATTAATCAAACCACACAATATTTTACTGAGTTTGTAATTCCACCAAATTAATAAAATTCTTTAGGAAAATCGAGCGAGTATCTCACTGATTAGTTCCAGATTTTGTCCAACAAACTTGGTTCTCGCCCCATCATGCGACGCCGACATCGGTGATGACCGAAGTAGCGATTGGGCGAACGGTCAATTTTATTAGCTGCAATCAAATCTCTGACCTTAGGCTAGTTATGCTGCTGTGCAATCTTGCTGGCCGATTTCTGTAGACTGTGATGGTGACGAACGGTTGCGCGACTGTATGCGACAAATTGAATCTAATGGTCACGTGCCTGGAAACGTTGTTGTCGCCGCGTCGGTTCGGTGGAGCGGACTCACGGTGCGTCGGTGGTTCATGGGTAGATGCACTCGACTCACCTCTCTGAATTCGTGACGGTGCAATTTTTTTTCTACTTGTTCAAATTCTACTGGTAACAAGAACTGAAGGTTGAGCAATCGGGGCACGCGGAATTTATTGCTTAGAATAGATTGTGCGCTGATTTCGTGTGAACCAACAAAGTCCTAAAACGGACAAGGCTTTCGGTATTCACGTTGGGGCAGCGATAGCAGCCAGTCAGCAGCATTCAACGGTCGAGTTGAATCGAAAGTTGTTCGGTTATCGAACCGAAATGAATCTGTTTAATTTTTCCCCACCGGCAGCGTTGGTCGCAAACCTGCCGCGCACGGATCCGATAAGGTTCGAATACTTACACCATACAAATCCAGAAAATGTCACCAACTTTCCGTCAATGCAAGATGAAGCCCTTCATTCACTGAACTGGGACGGTTGACTATCTAACTGTGGCTCTGTGACTGTCTTTCTCGTTGCAGCTGGCAACGGAGCAGCTTCACGATATCGACCGATCCAACTAAGACGGTGATCCTGTCCACATTCCAATTCAGAAGCTGGGAAGTTGATCTGCTACACTGGTGGAGATGCAAGCAGTCTGAGCCTAGACAGCCAGTTGGTGCAACTTTGCGCACATCATTAAACTATTTTCTTTCACTTATCTTAGTGTTTCGGCGGCGTTTTGTACTCATTTTGATTTCTGGGAGTTTTTTTGTGGAATCGAATTGAGACAAATTACAAATTACGGCTACTATTTAAGAACTAATTCGATGTTTTGGTTTAGAAAAGAGCATCAATTTAGAGTTTTCGTTTCAAAGCCCGTTAGATTTCCAACATCATAAGAACTAAAACGAGGGAAATTTTCGGATCCTAAAATAAGACAACAAACTTAACATTGATAAGCTTTTGAAGGATTCCAAAAAATGTCTTTCATTCACTTCCTCTATATAAAAATGTTTTTTTATATCAATATTTTTGGACACGATTTTTTTATTTGAAACTTATAAGAGATGAGATCTATGCGCTCAGAGCTGGAATCTATCCTTCTCGAAAACTCAACTCTAAGGATCGAAAACGACCTCGGCAACAGGCAATGAAAGAGCAGAGTTGTTATCCCTGAGCACGATTCGCCCAAATCGTTATTTTCCCTCTACCATTCAACCGTCTCTGAGTCACTGTCTGGCGTTTCTACATCTGTCGCATCACCAGCGACGCAACGTTATACAAATTAGCCGTATCGTTTCGCCGGAAAACCATGTTCGAGCATAATTTGCATAATTCGTTCCGTTTCACTGAATCGTACGCCACCTTGAAATCAATAAACAGATGATGTGTCTGCAAGTTGTACTCCCAGATCTTATTAAGGATTTGTCTCAGGTAAGCATCTGATCCGTCGTTGATTGGCCCTCACGAAAACCCGCTCGGTATTTGCCGACGAAGGACTCTTCAAGCGGTCTCAATCTGTTGAACAGTATACTGGACATAATTTTGTACGTCAAATTAATGAGGTCTGTGCCTTTTCTTAAAGAGAGGTAAATGAGGCCATCCAACCAGCTAGCAGGCATTTTCTCATCTTCCATATTTTCGACATAATATGTGCAGAACTTCATAAAGCTGCTCACTGCCATGTTTGAAAGTTCTGCCGAATGGTCCTTCCCCGCAGACTTTGTTTTTCAGCTCTTTAATAGCTTTTAACTCATCTAGTATGGTGACTCCACAGCTTGTCCATCGTCGCTGATATTTATTCGTTCACGATGCACCGTCACTTCCACTATTTAACCAAGTATCGAAGTGTTGCTTCCACCCAGCACATTCGGTTTAATCTTCAGAAATTTCCTAATTTGGCCAGGGGTCATTCGGCAGAAAGGCTCATTTTGGCCGAAAGGGTCGTTTGGCCGAAAAGACCGTTTGGCTGAAAGGGTCGTTTGGCGAAAGGGTCGTTTGGAAAGGGTCATTTGGCCGAAGAGTCATTTGGCTGAGGATCTTTGGTCGAAGGTCATTGGCAGAAAAGGTCATTTGGCCGAAAGGGTCATTTGGCCGAAAGAGTTGTATGGGAAGGGTCGTTTGGCCGAAAGAGTCGTTGCCAGAAAGGGTCGTTTGAAAGGTGAATTCGGTCGAAAGGACCATTCAGCCGAAAGGGTCGTTTGAAAGAGTCATTTGGCTGAAAGGATCATTGGTCGGAAGGGTCATTTGGCAATAAAGTAAGCATATCGGTATTTCGAAAAATTTCGTTTCAGGTGGCTCCAAACGAATTCCACAGATTTCATGAATTTGACATTTGAAATCGATTTCTTGATTTCGTTTCTCGTAATATTAAAATATAAAAATTTCGCTAAATAAAACAGCTCTTAACGAAATGTAACGAATTCCTGGAATTTCCGAAATTCAAAACCATATTAAAATACTGCCCATCGTGCTTGCTGTACATATAAAAATTTAGGCTGCCCTGAACTAAATCATAAAACTGTTTTCAAAACATAATGTTGTACAAATTTTCATTAACGCTTACTACAATCCATTCTGAATCGACATACATATTTAGTTATCTTCTAAACTCTTCCACAGCAAACCTGTGGCGAGGATTCCTAGGCCCTTGTGAAGTCTTTTAAGCGCCTCTTTCTTATCAAAGACCGATTTCTTCACTTCCGTTGCCTCGAGCCTTTTGACTGCTTCTTGTGTAGAAAAGAAAACTATTTCTTCATGCCTGTGCAAACTTCTGTCAAAAACTTTTGACTACATTTTAAATACATATCTTTGTGCATTTTAGAGAGTGCAGAGATTCTTCAGTGAGCAAATGTATGCTTCTAACAACTTTATCTGTCATGCGCCTGGCAGATGTAAATGAGGATCGCACTAGATAAAAAATAAAATCTTTACATTCATTTCCTGGTTTTGAGTATTCTCAATACCTAAAATCAAGCTGATAAGACAATATGAAGTATGCTTCAGCATAATTACTTAATTCTAAGTGAAATAAGGTTTTCAACAGAATTTGAATCCGAGCACAAAAAAAATCTGATTTTATTTTATATACTTACTGATATGAAACTGCAGAAGTATAAAATTGATCGGAATCGAGGACACACTTCAAGATTAATTCTGAAAGCGGCATTAATGCGGAGAATAACCTTAATAGCAGGAACTGAATTTATCATAGACTGCTTTCGATACTGTAACCCTATTGATAAAGCAGTTATTTTACTTTAAAAATGGAATCAAATTGCGCTCATAATGTAAAATCAATTCAATAAAATTTCGCGAAAAAATTTCGTTTCGTTTCAAAATTTCGAATTATATGAATCTCGATTTGGTATCATTCCGAAGTCTCGAAAGTAAATTATATTTCGTATCGATTCGTTTCGAATCAACATAGACGTTTAAATTTCGTTCCATTTCGTTTCGTTAGGAAAATAATGAAAGGTCCTTCGGACGAAAGGTCATTGGCGAAAAGTCATTTGGCCGAAAGATCATTTGGCCGAGAGGTCATTTGGCCGAAAGGGTAATTGCCGAAATAGTAATTTAGTCGGAGGTCATATGGTCAGAGGGTATTTGGCAGAAAAGGTCATTTGGCGAAAGAGTTATTGGCCGAAAGGTCGTTTGGCCGAAAGGGTCATTTGGCCGAAAGAGTTAATTGCCGAAAGGTCGTTTGCCGAAAGAGTCGCTTGGTCGAAAGGGTATTTTGGCCGAGAGGGTCATTCAGCTAGAAAGGTTATTTGGCCGAAAGAGTCATTTGGCCGAAAAGTAATTTAGCCGAAAGAGTAATTTGGCCGCAGGGGTCATTGGAAGAAAAGGTCATTTGGCAGAAAAGGTCATTTGGCGAAAGGGTCATTGGCTGAAAAGTTATTTGGCGAAAGGGTAGTTTGGCGAAAGGGTAATTTGCCGAAAAGAGTCATTTTGCGGAAGGATCATTTCGAAAAGAGTCATTGGCTGATAGGATCATTTGGTCGAAGGGTGATTTGGCGAAAGAGATTATTTGCGAAAGGGTCGTTAGCGAAAAGGTCGTTTGGCCGAAAGGTAATTCGGCCGAGAGATTTGGCTCGAGAGGTCATTCAGCCGAAAGGGTCATTTGGCGAAAGAGTCATTTGGACAGAGAGGTCATTTGACCGAAAGGTGAATTGGCGAAAGAGTGAATTTGTGCAGGGTCATTGGCGAAAGGTTATTTGGCGAAAAGGTCATTTGGCCGAAAGGGTCATTTGGCTGAAAGGTTAATTGCCTGAAGGTATTTTTGCCGGAAGGATCATTTGGCCGAAAGGATCATTCACCCGAAAGGGTCATTGCTGAAAAGTCATTTGCTGAAAGGATATTTGGTCGGAAGGTCATTGGCAGAAAAGGTCATTTGGCCAAAAGGTCGTTTGGCCGAAAGGAGTCGTTTGCCGAAAGGGTCGTTTGACCTAAAGGGTATGGCGGAAAGTGTAATTTGGCCGGAAGGGTGATTGCCGCTGGTGTCATTTGCCGAAAAGGTTATTGGCCGAAAGGTCGTTTGGCCAGAAAGAGTCGTTTGGACGAAGATATTGGCCGAAAGTCATTTGCCCGAAAAGTCATTTGCCGTGAGGTCTTTAACAGAAAGGGTAATGGCCGAGAGTAATTTGGCCGGAAGGGTCCTTACCGCAGGGGTCATTGGCCGAAAGTGTAATTTGGCGAAAGGGTCATTTCGCCGAAAGGTAATTTGGCCGGAAGAAGCAATGCAGCTTCTAGCGCCTAATCACACGCCCATCGACGCTTGAACACATGGTAAGGTAACTGCGTATAAGAAGCATTGTTGGTAGAATAATCAGTCGAAGATTCATAAGGCGCCAGTTATGAATTTCGATAGTCCAGTTCCAGTTTGGCTGAGTGTCTAGCCAGATTCTAAAGATTGTATAACATTTCGCGGTTGAACATTTCGCGGAATAACATTTGGCGGTTTGTAACTTTTCGCCGATTGACTTTTGGAGGAATGTACCATTTCGCGGAATATTAAAAATAATAGCTTGGTGTTGATTCAGCACTTCCACAACTAATACCTGCGAGGTTTCTAAGCTAAGCTACCATTTTTTTGCATTCGTATAACACGTTGAAACTTTATACCTACAAAAGTCGAGACGGGCCAGATATAATGAAGGGATTATCTCCTCTCTTTACTTTGTTACGGAGAGACGTTTTTTTTCATGAATAATCCTTTATTTCTTCCTTCGCGTTAACCGGGTTCACGCAACCATTTATTGAAGCATTATCCCTTCCATCGCCTTATACCGGGCAGATGCGTTCTTTTAAATAAGGTTTCATCGACTCCTATCACCTTATACCGGACAGACGCTACCATTTAAAGAAGGCATTACCCCTCCCTTCGCCTCATACCTAGAAGACACGTTCTTTTAAAGAATGCATTATAAACTCCCTTCGCCTCATACCGGGCAGTCGCATTCTTTTTAAAAAGACATTATCAACTCCTTTCGCCTTATACTGGGCAGATGAATGCATTTAAAGGAGGCATTGCCCCTTTCTTCGCCTTATACCGGGCAGACGCGTTCATTTAAATAAGACATTATCAACTTATTTCGCCTAATACCGGGCAGACGCATCCATTAAAATAATACATTACCCCTCCCTTCGCCTTTTACCGGGAAGACGCGTTCTTTTAAAGAAGGCATTATCAACTCCTTGCACCCTATACCGGGCAGACGCATCCATTCAAAGTAGGCATTATCTTTTCCTTTTGCTTTATACCGAGCAGATGCGGTTTATAGAAGGGACTACCCAAGGGACTACCTCATTTCTTTTCTTTATACCGAGCAAACGTGTCCATTTCAAGAGGGCAATGTTTCCTCACTTTGCGTTATACTGACCGAAAGCGGTCATTCAATGAAAGCGTTACCTTCTTTCATTGCTTAAAATCACAATCCAAAAGAATTTAGCCCGGATTGCATGTAATATTTCAATGATAATTATTCTAACTGAATTCCGCGGAATGATTTTCGGTGAAAAGGTACATTCCGCGAATTGTGTTTCGGAAAAAAAAGGTGCATTGCGCGAAATGAGTTTCGGAGAGTTGATACATTCTTCGGAATGTCGTACCGCGAAAAAAAAATCCACGATATGTTTTTCGGCGAAATAATATACAACCGAACTGAACTTTTATCTGAATCTGTTATCTGCTCGAAGATGGTTGGAACATTCGGCCGAACTAGTAATTTGACCGAAAAAGTTGCCCTAGCAGGTCATTTGACTGAAAATGCCGTTTGGCAGAAATTGTCGTTTGACCGAAAAGATAATTTGACTAAACATGCAATTTGGTAAGAATGGTCATTTGGCAGAAAGATCCTTTTTCTTCTTCAATGGCTCTACATTCCAACTGGAACTTGGTCGGCTTTTCAACTTAGTTTTCTATTATCATTTCCTCAGTTATTAATTGAAAGCTTTCTATGCCCGCCATTGAATGAGTATGTATCTTGTGGCAAGTACAATGGATACTAGGGTGGTTTAAAAAATCGATTTTGCTCCATAGTGCTCATCTGATTCTTTATCATGTTCTGAGTGTCCTCTGAAAATTTGAGCTCATTTGGTTTAAAACTGGGGTGGCATTGTGCATCTCGATTCGAACGTAATTCTATCGAGTCAAACATGTTTGGCATTACGGGTTTCGATTCGATCTCGAAAACGACTCATCGTTCGAGTATGCTCGAGGAGGTACAAGAATAACGAGATGTTTTGGCATTATGGAAACTCGTTAGCACACTGAAAAACGACTCAAGTCGAATGAAAAACACTCGTCACCTTTATAGCTTTCGAATGTTGTTCGAGAGTTATTTCTTGCTGAAAGATTTGAATTATATTTTTTATTATTTCTCTACGGGAAGAGAATAAATGTTTTATTATTATCTCTTGAGGAAAAGAATGTCATTAATATACCTACTTTTATAGTTTCCAGTCAATATGCAATCTCTAATTTCACGTATTTTTTGACGATTTCGATAAATCGCGTGAAAAATCTATGAGGAAAATCTGCGTAAAAACGTGTATATTCCAAAATCTACGTAGAAATAGATGAGTTAAATAAAAAACGCGCATGAGATGACCCAAGTGCATTTAACTAAAATACATGGAAACATCAAAGTAATTTATTATCAAATCCTTCTTTAGTTTTAAATTATTTGGCTCAAATTTGGATCTGTGGCATACACTCTAATAAACGTAAAACTTATAATTTGTGTCGTAACAATATCTCAATTTACAAAACATGTCGTGTCGGCATAATGTTTTGATCGGTTGCAACTGCTCAATAAATAATATTGCTTTTTAAAGTCATTGAGCACAATTTGCTTGTTTATAAATTAACTGCCAATTCATGCCCTGAATGATGCCTTTCCAACAGGCAACATACTATACGCAGATGAAATTACTCTTATTCTCTCTGTTTACTCACATTCGCCATGCGCTGAAGGTTATCTCTCCAGCGAGGCGGCATACTAAACACCGAGACAGCTATCTCTTATTCTCTCTCATTTTGTTTGACAGAACATACTCGATTGAACTAGTACAGCACCATTCGAAATTTTGTACTGCGACTGAATGAAGTCGAATGAAATAGATAATGCCGCAATTTTTTCGAAACGAATCCAAAAACTTACGAATCGAGTGATTCGATTCGAGATGCGCAATGTCACCCCTGATTTAGCACAAGCGATTTCAAGTTTGCATGCAAATTAGTATGGGGAAATTCATTCTTTCATTATACTGTTAATGACGCTTCCCCATTAAGTGCAGGTTAAAAGAAAACCTACACAGCTACTCAACAGCTTTCACCCAACGAAAATCGCATGTTGATTAATCACCCCAATAATTAGTAATCGATTTTAAGACAGGTTGCGAATCTTTAGTCATGATCGTTAAACTTCTTTGAGGGCATCACTGAAATGTGCAGTGCAACATAGTAGCCTGAATTTGTGTGTGCTATCTTTCGCGCCACGAGCAGCAATGTTGCCTGTTGATGAGTTATGCAATTAGCTCCAGAAAACTACGGTATAGATTAAATTCGATTACTAATTATTGGGGCGATTAATCAACATGCGATTTTCGTTGGGTGAAAGCTGTTGAGTATTCCTTTTAGCTGTGTAGGTTTTCTTTTAACCTGCGCTTAATGGGGGAACGTCATTAACAGTATAATGAAAAATAATTTACCCATACTAATTTGCATGCAAACTTGAAACGGCTTAAATCAAATCAAATGAGCTCAAATTTTCAGAGGACACTTAGAACATGGTAAAGAATCAGATGAGCACTGTGGAGCAAAATCGATTTTTTGAACCACCCCAATGGATACACTATGTTCAGGGTGTCGAGAAAGTTTCCCACCCGAAAACATCCTAGCTCGGACATAGAATCGAACTCGCCATCTCCGGATTGGCAATCCTACGCTTTTGCTCGCAAAGCTATAGGAGACCCAGAAAGATCCAAAAAATGACAAAAAATGTCCTTTCTGCCAAATAACCATTTCAGCCAAATAGCATTTTCTGCGAAAAGAGTTGTTCGGCTGAATTGGTCAAGTTTCTAATAGTCATATTCAACCAAATTCAGTCATATATGAGTTACTGCAACAAAATCTGTCTGTCTGTTCTGCAGAATGGACCCAATCAACACAAGATCGTATATGATGCCGTATAAGATGCTAAAATGGAGGCGATATAGGTACTTCCCGATACAACATGTACGTATATCGCCTCAACTTTAGCTTATGTTGCATCATATACGATTTTGCGTTGACTGGGACTTTCAGGTCAAATGGCTTTTTCTGCCAAATGACCACCTACCAAACTACAGTCAAATGAACTATTCGCTCGATTTTTCGGCCAAATTACCAGTTCGGTCCAAAGTCCCTTTCAGTCAAACTACACATCAACATTAGATTTCTCCATCCAGCAAAATGTTTTGCTGAAAGCCCATCAGTAAAGCGAATTTTACTGTAAAATTAGCTTCTGCAAATCTATGATGCTGAATACCAGCAAATAATTAATTTCACCGAATTTCCGAAAAACCTTCTGTCAAACCTAAACCTAAGTGTCACTTCACTTATTTCAACAAAATGGCCAGACCATGAAAAATCGAAACATTCAATAAACAACTTCCAAAATGATTTCTTTTGTTCGAGGTATGTTTATTTAAATTCCTATCGATGTTAACAGTTAAGAGTATTATGTCTTTGCTTTTTTTTCAAATTACAACGGATACATTCTCTTTCCGAATGCACCCGTTTTTTCCATGATCCGAAAATTGAAAATTTTTTTAATATTGCATTTATTTAATAGGCCCAAACGCCAAAGGCTTCACGGGGCCGGGGTTTTCTTAATTCTTAAATTATAACTAAAGCTATTGGATCTTTCTTTGTCCGAAACAGCACCGCCAGAATCGCAATCTTTCTGCGAACTCTGACTAGAACACATTTTCTTCCTCTCTTTCTCACGTTTGGATGATACCCGTCGCTTGTTGGTGCCTTCGTTTGTATCGTATTGTTTAGATGAACTATCGTTTGTGTCCTCATCGTCGTCGTCACCGTTGTCACTGTTGATCGTCTGTTGCTCGTTCTGGCGTTCGTTTTGGTTTTCAGTTTGTACCGGCGTAGGCAAGATTTTTTATGTATACAGGTTATCCGACTTGTCAATATCCCCAACTCAACCCAACTCAAAATCTTTGGCGTATAGGTACACTCGGTACGATCATTGATTTGGGTTCTGTAAGTAGAGATGCTCTGGCTGGTGGATTCTGTTTCTCGTTCATTGAAGGAAATTCGTTCATGTCGTCCAAACGGATGTCATCACTCAAGGTATTTCTTGTTTGTAATTTCTTCCCGTTGTCGACTGATCCTAATAAAAATTTCAATAGAAAAACAATAGGAATAATTGCAACAGTACGATGAAATTAATGGTAATTACGCCAAACTCTATTGTCACTCACAATAGAATAACATCAGCGAATATTGTTTTCTACCATACAGCCTATTGTAAATGGCAGTTTACAATAGAAAATAGGGGTTGTTATGTATCTTTACATAAAAAAAACTATTTTTTCTCGCACAAAATTTTGCCATTACAATAGAAATTATTGTAATTCTTTTGCCCACATTTTGCCGGTAATAGAATCTATTGTACGTCTAATTTAACAACAATATGGCAATTTGATTGGTATAATATAGGAACAGTAGAGTTTATTGTTCCGTCAATAAAATTTATTAATATTTTTATAATATTTTATTACCAAACCTATTGTATTTTTTATCCGGGATACCATTGGAGTCTGTACACATTTTTGTTTTGGGTGGTACGCTTTTTGGCATTACTTAGCGTGCGTTGCTGTCCAGGGTGAAATCATCGTCACCTGACCGCAATGGTTACAAATGGCGGAATGTAAGAGAACTCGCACTCAGATTTAAATGCCATGGAGAATAATGGTACCAGCGTTTAGTATCACTGTTATCCTTCTCCGAAAGTTTTCAAAATCTATCACCGTGGTGTGCTTCATTGCTGGAGGAAGAATCATGCACTCTTACCAGGACAGCTTCACTTTCCACATACACAGGTATTTTGGATCCTTTGTCTTCCATGAAACACCATGTGCCTGTTGTTGTGCAGCCGTTGATTCGCATGAAATCGAAACCGATTCTATTTTCTCCTCCTATGAAAAATTATTATATCTGTCAGAGTTTTAGATGAAACATGGCCGCCATCTCCTCCTCTCTGTTGCTCTACTGTAAAAACCATAAAGAACTGTGTTTGTTTGTCTTGAAGAATTTTAGCTTCGACTTCGCGAATAGCTATTTCGCAATTTCACTATCTTTCACCTCGATATAGACACAGGTTTCAATATTATGCAACTGGATATCCACTACCATCCATAAGCTGCAGTTAGAATATTCTTTTCGAGAAACTCTTGTACCTTCATAAATCGGGACCTTTGAGGAGAATATGAAATCAATCACCGTTTTTCGTGTAACGCTCATCGCGGAACAGTATCAAAAAGCCGAAAATAGAAGCGATGAATGAAACACGCCCGAAGTCCTAAAAACAATAGGTGTTACCTGAATCCAGATACCGTTATTGGAAAAAAAGTTGAGAATACCTCCTGCTTCGTCGCGAAACTATTTCCGGAATTTTAAGAAGAGTTTTACACCGATTCTTTTTTACACGAGGAACCCGTTCGATGTAAAAAAGTTTTCAATTCAAAATTTAAAAATCCGTGTAAAATAAGTTTTGCAGATTTCTCGACGAATCTGGCTGGAAATGGAGCACCTTTATTGCAAACAATTTGTATGGTGATATGGAAATACTAATAAATCATCTTCCAAACTTAGACGTACATGTTCATGATAGAAGATAGAACTAGAGGCGAAAGTATAGAATTGTTAGTTCCGTTAGGATACGGCAGGCATTAAGAATGTTTTTTATAGAAGTCGATTTCTAAAGCGAGCGGAGGAAATATTTGAGATGGCACATTTCTTTGACCTTCCATCTGCCAAGCCTCCCCCTTCATATACCATGGTATAAATCGATTTAACTTCACGTAGAAGTAACACACACAAAATCATTATTTAGTAATTTGTATGGGATTTTTTTTACACGAGCCGTGTAAAAAAAAATCCGTCGCTAGAATCAGGTGTATTCCATCTAAAACGATCATCTTCAATGAAAGGAAGATTTTTATCGCGTTGCAAGACCGATAATGATGCTGGTCAGGAGTTACTTATTTATTCATGAATGTTTAAATAAAAATGGATTTGAAAATTGTTTTGTTATTTTTTTTACATTATTTTATTTAGCCATGGATCAATAATAAAATTTCGCTGAATTACCAGCAAAATAGCACCGAAAAACTAAGTAATAGCAAGGGTGAAAAATCCAGCAAATTGTCTGGCCTCCAAAATTTCAGGCAAAGCTGGTGCTGCTGTGTGATCAACCAAAACTAAAAGTACTAGTTGAGTTATTGGATTTACAGCACAGGAGAATCCAACAAAATTTTAACGGATCCCAGTAAAATAAAGTCGACACGGTTGTTTTCGCATAAGGGACAATGTCATAAACGTTAACAATGCGCACCTGAATTAACTCCAACAACTTCAGGATCGTTCGTTCTCAGCTAACAACCACTTGGAACTGGTGGCGCTCCACGCCTTCTATCGAACGGAAGTGAAGAAATACCGCCATAACTTTCTGGTTTTCACAGAATCATTGAAGAAGACATTGTTTACGTTTTGAAGCTTTCGCCCTTTTGCCCAAACAACAATGTCGAAGTTAGTGTGTACATTTGCGGACAAACCATTTTCGACCTGATAACAGTTTCGGATAACTACGTTCGAAATTGAGCTTAAGATTTGGATTGAATGACTTTTGGATTCGTCAACTTACAAAGTAGAGAGGTTACGAAATTTTGTTCAATGATCTTTTTCTGACAATAAAGCCGTTTCGGCGTGTGTAATTTGGCATTTTGACCATATTAACCGTGCTGTAATTGACATTCTGTCAAATGACCATTTCGGCGATGCGGCATTTGGGGCTGATGACCTATTCGGGCGAATGACCTGTTAGGGAAAACGACTTTTTCGGCCAAATTATCTACTAACAATTTCTTATGGACAATACACTAGTCGTTAGATAACTGAAACATGCTACGTTTCAGAAAACTGAATGCTGTTCGATAACTGCAACGCATTCTAGACTAGACGTCAAACGGTTGTGAGTCGACGTCAGATGTAATAGAAGTACACCTGATTGTGCAGCGCCATGTAGCAATCATCGATTTTGACATCAATGCTGTGAATTTCAGTGTTTTTTCAAGCTCCCCGTTTATTTGATAAGCTGAGGGCATATAACACATTTCAGAGCCATGGTTCTTTGTAGAGAGTATGTACAAGCAATATTATTTGTATTTCATTGCGCGCCCTAATTTTTTTAGGTACTGCCAGTCAAAAATTGAAAAATCGGAAGGATTATAAAATTTTATTGTTGTTAAGTGTTTTTCACGAAAAAAAATTAAAAACCTTGGTTTAGTACATTAAATAAAATTATTTCAATTTGGTTCTCCCATCGACCGCCATATTTGCTTGTATGATTGGCACAAAGACGAAATTTATGACCCTAATACAAACAAATAATTTTACTATACAAGAAATGGCTACTTTTTGCAAATATTTGTATTCATGTATGTTCTATTTGGATATATTTATTCATCATTACTATTGAATAGTATGAAAAATTTTGTGTCTTTTGTATTTATTTAGATATTCGGTTTTCTGCGCGAAATTAGGCATATTAGAGTACTTTTGGTGCCTAATTTCGTTTATTGATATTCGTAGTTTGTTGCAAAATTCTAGCGAAACAAAAGCAATATGATGCACCAGGAATCGACAGTTTTGAAGTGACTAGAACCGACGAACAGTTCAAGTTTCCATATGCTTTGTATCTAATTTTTTGTTTGGATACTGCTAACATCGACTTATATTGACTTGACGTCACAGAGTTGTGCCTGCAATAGCTTTCAAATCAAATGCTGAAAAATGATGTTAATCTCAAGTCAAGGATAGAACTAGCATATTAGCTTGTATACAATATAGCGATAATGTATACAATATTTGAAGATGTCATTTGTACATATTTGAAGATATCCCTATGTGAAAGATAAGCGGAATTTAAGACTTTCCCTACATGATGTCTCGGCAGCACACCACCTCTCTACTAACATTTAACTGTATATATACCAAGATTTTGTACAATAATTGTCAGATCATTTTTGGGTATAGGTTTTACATAAATTTAGTAGGGTATATGACTCAGGCACTTTAACCTACTATGCTGTTGTTGAGCACATTTGTCGGTGTAAAATTTCAACAACATGACTGAAGCTCCAACCAAAAGTATGCCTGCGGTTGGCATGCTTAGCTTCTAATTAGTAAATCGATAGTAAAAAAAACAATAATTTTTCGAGCGCAAGTGTTTTAATATAAGCAAATTTTTCCATTTTTTCGCATATGGTGGTACTTTTCGTGACCTATGAAAGGTTGGTGCCTGTTATTGACAAATTATATTTCGTTTGTATCGTCCGTAAGGTAGGCATTTTTCTAATATACTACTTGAGCTTATATTGTTAAAATTTTTTTAGGGTATGAATTGTGAATTTAAAGCTTAAAAGTGTGATTGCTATCTGTTAATTTAGCTCTTGAAGATAAATGAGTCCATTCAGATAACTTCCTTTACTGGAGCAAAAAAACTCTTTTTGACCTGCCTATCAATTGGTTGCTGAAAACCAGGTCAAAGTGATTTTTCATAGGTTTATCAGCTAAAGAAGTGCATAAATCTAGTGTAGTGTAGGTAAAATAAAATGTTTACTCGATACACATTTCAAAGAAGTTGTATATTTTGGGTAGGAAAAATAGGAAATGTAATAAAATCGGAGGAGAATATTGGAATCAGTTTATACCTTGGATAGACGGAAAACAGATGAGAACTGGAGCGTAACGCTTCTCGAAATGGTTTGTTAAGTCCTTGACGGGTGCTCAGTAATGATTCACTTGTAAACCACAGGCGGTAAACGAATGGCGTAGCTAGAAAATTGGTTGGGGGGGGGGGGTTATCTGAACATTTTTTTTCGAAAAAAAAATTTCTTCTAAAAATGTTGTCTTTGGAGGGTTTTATACCCAAATACCCCCAAATAAAATTAAAAAGTTATTTCCTTACTGAAAATCATTGCTGATCGTAGTATTGTTACCATCAAAAAAACGAACAAAATTTTCAATTTTTTTGAGTGGTAATATCAGATTCGAATACATGACAAAATCGGAGTGAGACAAAATCAGGGGACAATATCATATCGCTTTATGAATTATTAGTTAGAGCCGGCATTAAAATTAAAGCTAATACTAAGGACACACCAGTACGCATACTATGGTACAAGATGTCAAGAAAATTATTCCAAGACTATCTTTGAAAAAAGAACGTAATCAGTACGGTACTCATTTTGCAAGATTCTTGTACCATGGTACTTATACCACCAGTGTGTCATTCATTGGTATAAACATTGCATACCGTTACCGTATGTTCTGAAAACTGAAGTTCATTACATTGCACGAACTAGGACAATAAGAGTTTGTGACTTCATTTCCGAGTATTAATACACCCGGAAAGGATGTTGCTATCATTTGGAAACTTGGTTGTTGCGCTTTCTAACTGTCTTCTACTCGAGTACCTTTGAAAGAGGCAACGCGGTTACGGCAAGGTGGTGGTCTTACGTGCCTGATACTTCAACATCGCTTTTGAGGAGTCAATTCATCAACACATCGAAGACGAGGTACGCATGATAGAGAAAGGCTCAAGAGAAAGGAACGCGGGCCATCCACCACGAGTTTGGTCAATTGGTGACAAAATCGAGGTGGTTAAATAATTCTCGCTCAACTTTTAAAGTTACCAAGTAACATTTTTTCTTTAGATTAATTTGGAATAGCACAATCAAAAGCTTTCATGTTGTTCTGTAGATTGCGCAAAACAAATTCAATTCTTAAAAACAATGCCAAATCACTGAATTGTTAACGAGAATTCATCTACTTAGGCTCACAGACCAATAAACCATACCATGAAACAGAACCGAATCAACTGGAAATCATACACACTTACTGAATCACCAAGACACTTCGATCAGGCCAGAATTTTGTCCTAAACGCCTGAACCAATAGTCCTTTATTCACATAAGAACCTGGACGATGCTCGTGGAGGACTAACACTTGCGCCCTTGAAGTTTTGAAGAGGAAAGTGCTGCGCACCATCTATGATGGAGTACGGATAGTAGACGGTACGAGGAGGAGACGAATAAACCACCAGATTGCAACAGCTGACTGGAAAAAACCATCCATCATTCACACTGTAAAATCAAACGACTTCAGTGAGCCGGGTACTTTGCTGCTACATAATGTCAGACAATACCTCAGTGAAATTTTTTCCTCGAGAACGATCCGACGAGCGAAAAAGGTCGATCAGGTGGATACCGATCAAAAGTACATAACAGAATTATAACTGAGGGAGTTATTTATTTCAAGAAAAATAATGTAACAAAATGTGTTACTCAAAATTGGCTGGTTGGTTGTTAAAATATAAAAATTATGTCGTTCCCTCCTAGCCGCGCGCCATAATTATATCAGAGGTTATTACCTTTAACAAAACGTCCTGTAACCGTTGATATGATTATGAGTTACAAATTTTAATCTACTTTCATGGTAATGGTGTCTACATCACGTACCAAAAATGTGGTACGCTGCAACGCCAGATTTCCATCCATAATGTAAGCAATTGGTGCTCTATTACTAGCTACATCGAGAACATAGATTCAAGTTATACTGGAGGTGATTACCACCACTTTTTCAATATCAAAAATGTAGGCAATTTTTTTGTATAAATATACATAACTTCAATGTTGCTAATTTTGATATAAAATAAAACTGGCCATGTACACATTTTTATCGAATTATCTAATTATAACCGATGTTATTTTAAATAATAGCAACAATTGATAGAATTGAATTACTCAAATTTTGTTATGGATTCCTGATCGAGTCAGGATTTGCAGACCCTCCGTAAACTGCAGTTGTTATGGACCGAGCTTAATGGATACGATTTTTATGTACCGTCGTTCAGGGGTGACATTGGGCCTAGGGGGTAAGATTGGAGCCCAAAAACGAAAAATCTTCAACTCCTTATATCGCAGAAGCTGTTACGTTTGATGAAAACAGTTCAAAAATTCTCATTAAGAATTTTACGTCTAAGGAAATCACCAAACAAATTCAAAGAGACCAAATGCTTGGAATATGAATGTAAAACTATTGATCAGGGCTGAACCTGTATTACCAATAGTGTCAGTAATGTGCCTACAAATATGTTACATAACTAGAACTTTAGATCAGTGGATACCTAGTTTATCATGTTACGATAATCTGTTACAGCTGTTTTATCCAGATTTTTATAGATGTTTATATAACGGTTCTGGTTTTTCGTAGCAGCGAGCAATGTACACTAAAAAGGGATGAAGTTGGGCCAAGCCTTGACCTGATTTGCCTTACATGATTTAGTTAAGAGCCATGTTATAGGCAATTATTTTAATGAACGATTTCAGATCGTTTCATCGTCTACGCTGACTGTTTCATTTTATTTGATAATGTCACTACAGCAGAATTGAGAATGGGCCAATAATTTGAATTGTATATAACTTTGAAGAATTTCCCTCATTATTTTTCCCACACGGCAGTGAATTTATTGGTGACCAAACATACCGACTAATTAAAACAATTCCAATATTATTTACTAGAGCTTTATAGCATTTACTTGGAGCATACCACATTTTGGCCCATTGGTAACTTCGTTGGCGGAATTTAGAAAGGACACTCAAACCTTGGAAGCTTAGTAAATAAACAAATTGCAGATGGCATGGGCCATTTCTGCCAAAGGAGCTTTCGTATGCTGTTTAGTAGATTGCAGAAAAACTCGAAACTTTTTTGCCACCTGCTAAAATGGAAAATTTCTTATATATAACCTAAATAAATTTACAAATATTTAATGCGTTTGGTCCTACTGGTCTCCGAAAGGTTGAATAATAAAAATAAATATTAAAATGAAAAAAATCAAAAAAACTCCTCAGATTTGTTAAGAATGTTTTGAAAATCCTCAAAATTAGCTTGAATTTTATTTTGTTGCTCCATAAAATATTACCTTTGTAAAAAATCTGAGAAGGGGGAGATAAAAATAGATTTTTTAAATATTTGTATCGGCCTATTCGTTAATTTTTACTAATTATTAGCTTTTTATTTGAAGCCTTCTAACGCATACATATTATTTACCATGGGGTTTCAATTTATATTGAACAAATGTTATGCTAGATCAAAAACTAACTTCTAAAAAAAATCTGGAAGGCATTCAAGTTAAATGTTACAAAATTCAAAATATTTAATATATTAAGGTGTCTGACGCTTAATTTATCAAAGAGGGAATCTGGCAATTATTGGAGTCGGAGTACATGAAGACGGTCTTTACGAGGGGGTACGAACCATTGAAAATCCCAAAAACAACAGAATTCAAAAAACTGCATGAAAATTTGAGAGAAAATCCCAAAACTCGCGTAAAAAGCGACCTTAGCCTTCTACCAAGATTTTGCGAAATTTAGAAAAATCTAGTAGAAAAAAAAGTCTAATATTTGATGAGTTGCTTTAGGATTGACCTTCCAACAGAAATTTGAGTTCTATTGTACCATGTTTACCTTTTAATATTTGCCAACATATATTCAGCACCTTTTCAATCTGATCTAATACAAGATGAACCAGTCTTCTATTTCAGACCATCGATTATGCATTACTAATAACCTTGTATTCCAGCTCAACTGAAAGTCATTTCCGTGTTTTATAACGTCACAATTGACTCTGAGACACCAGCAGGAAAGTCAGGAAGTCAAACAACATCATTTTCGTTCAGACCCATTATTTCATTATCAATAATCATATGACATGGTTTGGCCAAATAATTTTTATTCAACTTCCAGCAGTGACACTTGTTTCCCCTTTCCATTCGGTTTCGTGGTGTTTGTTTCTAATGATCACACTTCATTTAACAATTGTCAAATAGCGTCAACTTGGTGAGAGCTGCACTAATAGAAACGACACCATTTCCGGCCCTACAGAATTGATAATGTATGTCATGGCATGGCGTTTTGCTGGCAACAACAGTCAAGCGGTTACCAATTTTCTACTCATTTCTAACAATTTGTTACCAGGTTGACGTCTTGCCGTTATTTGCCGCTATACTCTTCATGCTTTGATTTGCATAGACAAACATCCCCGTCCATATCCGTTGGAGGCTTGCTGGCTGGGATAACCGCGATTCCTGCCGGCTGCCATTTACTTTTGCAAGTGTGCTGGGCGTTAATATCTGCTTACTACTGGTAGATACTTTATTTGTACTGAAGTGAACAATTTGTTATCATCTTCAATAGAAGTCAAGGCTAGTTTAGCATTAACTTCGAATGAACTGTGCAGAATTAATTCAAAGTTGCAGTCCCTACACTTGGAAATAATTCAACCTCTGAGCGGAGCAGCGATGCCATCACTCTGATTATTATTACATGATGCTATTGAACAGTTCTCAGATTGTAAAAATCTGAGATATCATAGGTTGTCAGCAAAGCCACTTGGTATTCATGATTACAGAAATGACAGAATTTGCCTCTCCTCGCTCTTAAGATTGCTGGCAGTAAGTGTGTACATGAAACATGACCGTAATAAAGTGTAACTTACTTAGGAACTTAGAAAAATAAATAAATTTGAAATCGAGAATTACTGAACCGCAAGTGAAGAGCTCGATTCTGAGTCGGAAGAGGGACTTTTTTCTGGTATGGCTAAATTTTCTCGACTTCGAGAGTAAAAAATCATTTTTCGGGCATATTGATTACTGCACTACACTGACTAAAACAACTTAAAAGAACATAGATATTTATCTTATCTTTACTCCAAAAGAAAAAATCGAGTCTTAATGAATGTAATTTAAAAACCATACACTACATTTATTTTGAAATTTGTGCTCGAAGCATATATGTACGACTTATTCCCAAACAGAAAAAATTCCGTAGGTAAAACAACTATTTTTGTAGACTACGCTTTGATTTTAAAACTGCCATGAAATTTTCAATGTAAACTTTACCATAGGTTGAGAATTCACCACCTGTTTCCAGTTCATGTGACAACATTCCGCAAATGGGCCACAGTTGATTTTTACTGCGCGCATGGTAAAAATCAAACTTGGAGGTTGTTATCTGCTGAAAATCGTCAGGTGCATATTCTTAAAGAATAACCCTCGGAATGAAGTGAGTTTCGGCTGCAATATTTTTTGCGTGCAGTAACATTTGAAGTTAATATTATTCACGCTGTAGGAATGGTTTTTGAAGATCGAATTATAAGGGAACTTATAAAACCAATCAGTACAGGATAACTTGTTGCCCTTCTTAGCCGTGCGCTGAAAAGCAAGACCATACTGTGGGTGGCTGGGCTCGATTCCCGGCCCGGTCTAGGAAATTTTCTCTACTTCTCTGAGCATGAAAGTATCATCGTGTTAGCAACATAACATACAAATGCAAAAATGGTAACTTGACTTGAAAACCTCTGAGTTAATAATTGAAGAAGAGCTTTATGAACACTCAGCTGTAAGGCAGCAATGTCCCAGTGGGGGATGTGATGCCATTGAAGAAGAAGACAGGACAACTTTTTCATATAGTAATATATAGTTATATACTAATAAATCCTCCTAACAAATTGCATTCGACCCAGAATCCTGTAACATTGTTTTCTGTTGAAAATTGGTCAGACTATGGGCTCGGAAGTTATGGTCAAAGTACTATTTTTTTGAAGAAAAATCGCGTGAAAAAGTATCACTATTTAAAACTATTCTTAACCGATTTGCTCGCAACAAGTTGAATCCTATCTCATTGATTCCTATTGAAAATTGTCCGGGTCGGACTATGGGCTCGGTTAATATACTATATTTTATATGCACGAGAAAAAGCTTTTCCATCTTACCGCTTCAGTGATGAGATTAATCAGGGCTTTTCTCTGTATCTTTATACTTTCCACAGCTACACACATAATAACGCGCCGGAAAATGTAGAAAAATGTCTTCTCTACGGAATAGACTTCGAAACTTTATATTTTTGCCTTTCTCGTATACAAAGTAACCACATAAAAGGCCCTATATTCGCTCCAAAATAGGCAACTTTTTATAGGAGGCCCCATAGTGTTATATACCGATCGATTCAGCTCGACGAATTGAGGTGATGTCTGTGTGTGCGTGTTTTTTTTTTGACGTAACCTACGCCTAAGGGAAAGCCTCGAATACAGGGTACCAAATGAAAATTTCAAATTGGGGACCGTCACGAAATCATATAAGATTTCAAAAGTTAATAGCGACTTCATCTTTCAATAAATTTTCAGAGATTTTATTATCAATAGATTCGGAAACTTTCCACCGATTCGTTAATTGTTTTAAAACTATTGATTATCAACATAAAACTATTTAAGAAAATTTTTTTTTTTTGAAGTTCTTTCACGTCTGGTAAAAATTCAGAACTAACCAACTCTGTTCATACATCCCCAACATGGACATCAGATTTGCTGTAACGCACGCACCTTTTGGCCCCACCGCTTCCTTTTTCCTATAATCGTGTCTTGCACCAATCGACGGGTAGTTATTGCAGAAAATTATTCACAAAGATGACGTACGTAACAAAATAAGCAGAAAATCATTGAGTGGCGCTCGTCAGTGATTGCCAGAATTGACGGAAATACAATTTTCTCCTCGTTTTACTCAGCTGTCGACACCTTTGTTCTACGCTGCCGATGCTGATGACCTTCGCCACGATGATTTCAAAGCAAAACTACGCAAACGCGCGCGTGAAGAGCAGCTTTTGAATTGACTTGAGACGATGGCTGCGCCGGTAGCGGTCCAAGTAGCATCTGTATGGTCGTCGGTGGTGATTGAGAAAATGTTTGTTCTGAAAACAGGTTAAGATATTTTTGGTTGGAAATTCGCTATTGTATCATGTATACAATTTAATGTTCATATTGATATTACGATTCCCATTGCACTAAGGTTCAGGTTTTACGTAATTTACGTCGAACCCGGTCTCGTGTCTTACTTAGACATTGACCCTTCTGATTTTTCTTCCTTCTAAGCAATGGAGGGAATCTGCTCAACATGGACATTCTGGGTTGTCCAGGAAGTTCAGGGGTTAGGGATCACCTCCAATAACCAGAGCAAACGAGGGGAGCAGGACTACATCCCCGACCCGCTTAAACCGTTTTCCATTGCCAGTCTCGCTTTTTGAAGAACACCATGAGTATCGTGCCAGCGCATTTACCGGCTTTCCGGGTGGCCCTTACCGCCCTATGTCCTCGGAAGGTGGGAAGGTCGACTTCGCTTCCTGCTTCCCTCTGGTATCAAGAATGAAGTGATGCCGTGTACACCCCAAATTGACCTTTTCCTGCGATGGGGCCTGTTCGCCCAGCACACAGAGGGACTTCTGTCGACGCGGTGCCTACGCCTACCCGCCTTGACGCCGGAGGACCCCTTTCCGTCCTCGGGCTCCAGAGACCCGCTTGGTTGACTCGACGCCGCGAAAGCGACGATACCATGTTGTTCTTCGCGCGGCGCCACTTGTTCCCGATAAAAAGGATCAGGGTTCGACCACAGAGCATGACCACCGGTATGACCCATGAAGCCGACTCCGATCCCTTGGACCACCTACTTATTTGCGCCTGAACTAACCATCCTTGGTCACGCGCCACCTTCACTGTGTAGCTCCGAGACGATTTGGGCGATAGCCGATAAAACGGCAACGTTCAATAACTTCAGCTTTACACATCCTCTCGAACTAGGTTGTCCGAGGTAGTGTCCCAGACCGCATGTGGCGGCAGCATGTGGTCACGCGTACTGCCGCGAAAGCAGTGAGCACACGAACAACACGTGTTCCGCCGTTTCCTCTAAACCTGCGCACGCAAACGCTCAGGCGAAGCCATGAGCAAGCCAGATGGTCGTTACCTGCACTGTAGTTTTGCAGCACGCTTAAACGCCGGGCACATCAGGAAGCCCCCCATGGGGTGCTTGCTGTTCACAGCTTTTAACTGGAACAAATCAAACAATTGGGAAGATTTCGTGCAGCATTGTGCGCCTTATATCCCTCCAATCCGCAGCGTCGGCGAGATTGCTTCTGTCGAGGGCCTTTAGCAGTCCATTGCTTGTGCCCCGGTTCCAGGCACCAGAGGCAAATTTCAGGTGCTCGTATATGCCCACAGGGCATACCGAACATCCACCTTGACGCTCCCTAACTTGACTACCTTGGAAGCGTCCGCTGCAGATAGCCGAACCAATGCTACCTGCGTCCCTGCCGAGGACAACGCTTTCCGTAGCCGAACGGCTGCGAGGTGGGCATCTCCACTTCACACTGTCGCCGCAGTGCCGTGACCGAGCTCTTCGACTTCCGGTGATCTCGTCCAGGTCTTTAACCCATAGATTCACCTCTGTCGTGAGTGCCCTCACCTTGAAACCGTCTCGCCTAAGGGCTTGCCTCCGCCAACTTCTTGCTTAGGCGGCGCGCTGCGCGCCTGAACGCCCCGCTTCAGCTCGAGAATCATCTCGCCCATCCGGGTACGTCTTATTCGACGTTACCGTCGGCGCCGAGTTCACCGAGCTTGACGTCACTCCTCATCGTCTTACAAGACGTCCGAGTGCCAGCCTCCGTCCGCCGTGATGACTAGGGGCATCGCCCTGGAGCAATTCGGCGCCCTACCCTGAACTTCTTGCTCGCTACACCTAATTCACCTGGACCTTTCCAGGTCCTTCCTCCCCAGTTTTTGGAGGTACCTGGCCGGGGTTCAACTTCAGCCCACTACCCTTGTTCGGTGGTAGTAACCCTCCGCGAATTTTGGAGCGGCCCCCAGGAGCTCATCCTGGAGACTGTCTCCCCCGTTTTGTGTCTGCTCCATTGGAGCAGTCACCCCCCCGACAATACCCGCAAATACTTGAGCCTCAGTCTGGGTAGACTTTAGCTTTACCGTCTTCGCTGGCACGCCCCGGTCGATTCGACCCGCTGCCCGAGTCCGCAGAATCGCTTGGGCACTCAGTCTGCGTGAGACCTCGACTCCACGAGAGTTCACGCGGTTTTACACTTAGCCGTCCCGACCGCACTACCTCTCTCAGCGTGGCGTCCAGCATCGACTTTCCGAAGTTTCTGCAAGCTCCTCTTGAGGTCGCCCTTTACTGATGATTATGCTTCGATGACACAAAGTCGATGATGGCGACCAGCTGTTCCGTCCTCACCTCGAAGGCCGAAAGCCCATCGCGTTTGCGGTTCATAACCTCCACAAGCCATGGGCCGTCAATAACCTTTACCGGCGTTTTTTTAGCCAGAGATGAAGGTTGAGTGACCCACGCTGGCGCTGCGCACTGGTAGCTGCCGACTATTGCCTCTGGCCTCCCTAGGCAGAGACCTGAACAACCCACCTCTTGCGGAAAGGGGTTGTCGCCTACACTGCTATCACTAATTGAAGAATTGACTTGGTTTCCCATTTTAGTCCCACGGGTTGCTCAGGAAAAAGTCCACCACGCCAGAGCCCAGCATGACGCGCAGTAAAGGGACAATTACTGTGGAGGGTGTCCAGGTACCCCTGGGAACAGGCTCCGTTGAAGAAGCCTAACATTATTTCACCCCTAATAGCCATGCATCCCCTCAGCACAGGTTGCTTGACGCCTCCATGGGATTAGAGGTTAGGGACGATGGTCCAGTCGAATCCCCAACTCACGTGTGGCAGGGAGGGTCAAATCAAGCCCTTGGACAAAGTCCCTCCTGGCCCCCCGTGCGTGTGTGTGTATGTGTGTATGTATGTGTGTGTGTATGCGGAAAACTATGCAAAAATGTCACTCATTTTTCAGGCACTTATCCTTAACCGATTTAATCGCAACAATTCGACGCAGAATACTCTCCCATTGTTTTGTATTGAAAATTGGCCAGATCGGACAATGGACTCAAGAGTAATGGCCAAAATACTATTTTTATTGACACCATCACCCGCTAAATTGAATTAAAGTACAGGTTTTTCGCATCGACTTCTGGCCATTTTCAGGGTTTCGAAACCTTCTCCCCTATTCATTAATAGTACTAAATTTATGAAGAATGTTTCAAAAATGAATTAAAGGCTTGGGTGGTGACTCGCGACTGGTATCAGATTACATTATATGTTACTTTTGGAAAAGAAAAAAAAATGTTCGAGACCTATCAGTAGATTTTTTCGAGAGCCAGGAAATGAAAGATAAGAAACAATATTTTCCACGAGAATTGAAATTTCATGCCATACTATTTTTTTTTGACGTAGGACTTACGTCTCTCTTTTACTATACCAGGTGTCATTCCCAAAATATTCAAATCGACCGCGTTACGCTGTGTTGAAAGATTTTTAAACGTGTAATAGCGTTCGTCTTTCAATGGACGAATTTCTGCGGTAAAGCCTCTCAATCGACAGATTTCAAGTATGCCTTTCATGTCATGCCTTAGTAAGACCCGAAAAACTTGTTTCAATATGCATGAAACTGTTTTCAATGAAAAACATTGAGATCGAGGAACCTATAAATATGGGTACCGCATAATTCATGCATCATTCCATTATCACGTTCTCATTGGTGCAGACACCAGCGAATGAGCAGCTGCTGGGTCTGCCGAGAAGCCATAAAATAGCGCAACGCGATTTTCCTTTCATTCTGACCGGGACAAGCGAAGCAACCGCATCATCGATTGAACAGCACTCACACCTTTTAGCAGGGTATGAAGTCTGCACCGACCCTTTTCGACTCGACACCATCGATAACAGCTCAAACATTAATAAACTATCAATCGATTTTTGGCATTGATCGAGAAATATCTAGATAAACATTGTTTGATACTGACCGCACACAAAGCGAACGTGACTGAATGATCGTCCCATGTTACCAATTCTAAATCTTATCACCCGAAATCCCATGTCCGGGTGTTTCCTTCCATCTACTACTAACAATGTTGTCTCAGAAAAGAACACGTACTTCTCACCTGAACTGCAATTCTAAGCTCACTTGTCCGGCTTATTGGCCTGTATCAAGCGAAAAGTCCCGTTAGGAAATAGACGCCAGCAGCGAGCAACAAGCGTAAAAAAGAAGAAGCCCTTCTCGAACGCGTTGATGATGATGACGCTTTGGCTGACAAAGAAGCGGGATACAGACACTGGCTGATTGGCCCACCAATTGGGAAGCAGAGAAGATTCAAAATAAGGTATAAAGAAAAGTGCATTCGCTCGCAGAGCATTCAGTCTTTTATACCACCACTGAAATTCGCGGTTATTCAAAAAGATCGTTTTCTTACTTTTTGGACTTAGCCGAAGCAAACAGCCTTTTCAAGACTCTAAGAGTTGAAAATAATGTTCTCCTTTAGTCGCTATCGCACGGATTAGAGGCCCTACATCCCCTGCTGGGTCCAACATGGATTATTTCAGGCAGTCCTTCAGTGGGAAGGTTGCCTTACTTGTGGTATTCTGGAATAACAGTGTAGATTGAAAGTGAGTAGTTTGCGGTAGACGTGCATTCGAGTGTTATTGTGGAGTGTAGATAAATAATAATGTTTACGGTGAATAAACGTGGAATTGCTGATTTATAATATGTATTGTATTGAAGAACATCACATTGGCGATCCTAGCCATGAAAAAGTGCGCTGGAAGAAAGGTAATATTGATACGAGAAGTAAACCGAAGTATTTTGTTTTGGCAAACGGTAAATTTTTTCTATCGCGTTGGAGCCATCCAGGAGCCATCATGCGATGATTGTGAGATTGTGACAGGATGATTGAGGCATAGTGAATTCGTCTATATGCCCTGTTAGTTCTTGAAAATACACGGTAAAGTGAATCGGCTCAGAAATAAATTCGAATAAAAGTTGAATTAAGTGGAAAATAAATATAACATTACTCATAATGCAATTAAATCATTATACCTTTTGCATTTACTCAATCGTTGATTCTGTTTGGGATGTATTCATTGAATGATTATTAAAAAAGAAAATGTAAATTTGCATTGCAATACTGAGAAAATTCTTTATATAGAAATGGTTTCGATTTGGACGAAACATTACAAAAGTATTTAGTATTCCAGTATTTGTATTTCAAGAAAGTTGTGTTGGGTTCGAGAGTAACTTTTAAGAAGGGTGCATGTGTTTGGGTGTTTGTGTTTTATTACTTGTTTCGGAAACTTGGAAACCGTTTTATTGAAAAAAATGTGCCTGAAAGGGAATGGTGAGGAATCAGTCAGGTTTTGTTAAGTAAAGGTGAGGTAAAAAAAAATTCTATTTTTTTCATTGTAGATGCATATCGCAGACACTTTAGTTTTTGCTATAGCACCACTCAAATATAATATGATGCTGCACTTGAATTCAATTGTTGCTTATACGAGGCCACACATACGTTTCATTTGAATATGAGGTGCTGAGTGGTTGGGTGTGCTATTATAGAAATTATAGACATCATTGGCTGAACTTATAGATTTTTGACGAGTAAAAAATGTGTGAATTTTTTTAGTTGATTTGAATCGGAATGTGTATTTCTTCAAGAACTGATAGCAAAAAGCTGAAGACGATGTATAATTGGGGCTTAATTAGCCATTGCATTTTGATATTTTTCAAGACCGAATAGAAGCGCCGAGTGTGATAGATGAGTCGGGTGAAGCCTAAGGCCATCTGTATTCGTTGCATAGATGGATGAGATGAGTCGGGTCAAGCCCAAGGCCATCTAGTGTTCGATACATAGTTGGAAGAGATGAGTCAGGTCAAGCCCAAAGGCCAACTAGTGTTTTATTTTGCATTGCGAAGATAGATGAGTCAGGTTAAGCTCAAGGCCATCTGATGTTCGAGCCATAGTTCGAAGAGATGAGTCAGGTTAAGCCCAAGGCCATCTGGTGATTATTTTCATTGCGGAGATAGATGAATGGGTCAAGCCCAAGATCATTTGGTGTTCGTTACATAGTTCAAAAGAGATGAGTCAGGTTAAGCCCAAGGCCATCCAGTGATTGTCATCACGTTGGAGTTAGATGAGTCAGGTTAATCCCAAGGCCATCTGGTGTTCGTGTTATAGTTGGAAGAGATGAGTCAGGTTAAGCCCAAGGCCATCTGGTGATTGTTTTCATTGCGGAGATAGATAAGTGGTTCAAGCCCAAGATCATTTGGTGTTCGTTACATAGTTCAAAAAGATGAGTCGGGTTAAGCCCACGGCCATCCAGTCATTGTTTTCACATTGGAGTTAGATGAATCGGGTTAAGCCTAAGGCGATCTGGTGTTTGTAACATAGTTGGAAGATTTGAGCCGTGTAAAGCCCTAGATTTGGTGTTTGTTACATCGTTGTGAGAAGTTTAAACTCAAGCCATCCCAAGTTTGTTCCATCGATAATGTGACCAATGCAATCAACTTGCCCAATAATGTTTTTGACATGTTATATTGTATAATAGACGGTATTCTCAGTATGCGTTCAAACTTCGTTCACATCTGTGCACTGCGGGTAGAGTCTGCAAATTGTCAAAAAGTATTTAATCCACCGAGAAAAGTTGTAAGCCGAAAGAATAAACTGAATCTTATTACCTATAGTTCATTCCAAACAAAATTCAAGTTCTTCAGTAATTCCAAAGCTTTTGAGGATTTTAATATGAATGAACGGAATTAATTATTTTACATATGCAAAGCAATCGACGAAATCCTTGGAATTATAAAAAAATAAAGGATGGGCATAATAATAAGTTATTGTGAGAAAATAGTAACGTGTACATTAAGCATTGAGAGAAAATTTGTCGAGACGAGCTAGCCTCAGGCTGAAAGTCTCGATAATAAAGACAAAAAAAAGAAAATTTGCGGGTTTCAAGCAAAATATCTTACAACGGATTGAATCACAGCTCTTACATTCGCATTTCACCTTGTTATTATAAATGAAGTATTTGGTGTTTGAGTTGATTGGAAATGTGAATTCGACATTTTAGACAATGTTTAACCGAATGAAATGCCTCATTGAGATATGAACATTCACATGGGATTATCATGACCATATGAAAGCATTGATTTTTCCCTAACCATTGAAAAAAAATTATACACATGATGTTAAACATTTACTAAAGTAAAGTCTGTGTAATATGAATCATATTTAACAGAAGTTTTAACATGCCTCAAACAAATAAATATTTGAAACAAACGAATCTGGTTGAACCCAACATTATCTAATAACTTAAACACCACCAGTACTGTGTTTCATTTTTTAATTTAAGTCTAAAACATTAGCTAATGTCAGGTATTTGTTTTTAATCGACGAGAATAATTCAAATTTATGACCATTTGCATCGCGATCACTTATTCTAAGCTTATATGGATGAAACAAGGAGGAAACAGATGATTTCTTACTTTCCATCTCTCTGTTCAAAATTGCGCTAGAAGATGTCACCTATTAGTTAGTTAAATTAGAGGTAGTTTCAATTAAATCATTAAATAATATTGAAAAAAAAAATATTGGAGAAATGGCTACACCAGGCTGATACGTATATATAAACCGAAAAAATGGATAATTATGTGCAGAAATATAAGTGCAGAAAATAAAATATTTGTTAGATTATTATGCCCAGATAATTATAGAGCTTGCACAGATTTATGATAATCAAGAGAGTTAAATTCAAGGTGTTGTTTTGTTAGCATCTCAGCAGTAGACAAACTATGCCGACATGATCTAAGAAACCCAATTTGTTGATATGTTGCTATGTGAAAAAAAAGGTGAAAAAAAATATATGTAAATTAAATTGATTTTTTTCAAGAAGATAGAAACTATTTTGTACATATGTGAATGATTACTATAATATTTTTATTTTATATTAGGTATTTTATCATAAATATAAAAAAATATTCGTGTTATACTATTCGCTTTCAAACTACAAGCGTTACTGTGTGAAATAAGTTTTTTTTTGGTAATAATTCCGAAACGTAATGATAAATCAGTTAAAATTTGTGTTGATATTCCCTTAGATTCTCTATTAATTACGTTCTAACGGACTCATCATTTATTTGTGGACTTTGAGGCAGCCTGCGACTCAATGAAATGGATCCAACTGTGGCAGAACATGACTTTCGATCTTAGCTGAACAAATTGTTGGATGGGTCAAAATCGAGCTTCAGAACAACCAGTGAGATATCCGATTTTCCCGTGACATTAGATGGATTGAATCAGGCCGATACACTCTCCAAACTGCTATACAATATGACGTTGGAAAAAAAACGGAACCATTATCAACAAGTTTTACATATTAATTTTGGCTTGGCGGATGGCGTCGACATCATTTGCAGAGTAGTAAAAAGCTTTCATGTTTTGCAAACGGAAAAAGAAATATTATGACTGATCAAAAACTATGTCTAACTAAACCAAGTATATGGATAAATAACGAGGCAGTTCAAACGATTAATGGTTATCGACGAGTTCATTTGTTTTGCAACGATATTTATTGCTTACTTTATTCTACCTAATCATCTGCTAATGGAGTGTTATAATGAGTCGGATTATTGCAATTTACAGTATTCAGTATATGAATACGGCCCAATCTAGCTCTGTATAAATCGTTGATTCCTCCAGACGCCCTATACGGTCCTGAAGCTCGGAAGAAAAAGACAGATTATCAAATTCCCGGAGTGTTTTAGTAAAAAAAAAAATCTACGTTCAATACTTGGTGGCTCGGTACAAAACGGTGAATTACACAGACGCATGAATCATGAGCTGTACTAAGTGGCCAACAATATAGACATCGACAGGCCTTTATAATACGGAACATTACAGTGGCCTGGACATGTAGTTTGTTTGCCAAATAAGAGAGCTGTACCGTTATGTTTTGCAGAGACCCAACGCTCGTTGTCTGTAAATATGAAAACGCAGAAGACGTATAATGTGCATTCAGAGAACAGGAAGACTGATGATTGACAGTCAAAGAACAAGCACCCTGGAATGGATTGCCATAGATATAAGTAGGAAGCTACTAAGAATGCTAAAGAAAACCAAATGTTAAAGGATAGAAATCAAGCAGTTTGATAAATTGTGTTAATTTATTTCTATTATTTCCAACAAATATAACAGTATTCACTTTCTTTTTAGTGTCACCGGAGGAAGATGGAATTAAACGACAATTAAATTGTATCTATGAACGCTTATCAACCTATAATCGTACTGCATGAATCGAACATACAACACCTACAAAGCATCAACCATGGGACTTAAGAACGAATGAACGTTCTGACCACATCTGTCGATTACATTTTTCTGTTACATTATAATTGCTGTCAGGGGAGGATGTGGTATTCTGGAATAACAGTGTAGATTGAAAGTGAGTAGTTTGCGGTAGACGTGCATTCGAGTGTTATTGTGGAGTGTGGATAAATAATAATGTTTACGGTGAATAAACGTGGAATTGCTTACTTATAATATGTATTGTATTGAAGAACATCACACCACTGTCGAGGCTAATATTCCCTGACCGGACAGATACTTCCTGAATTGTTCTTGATGTTTCTTGTTCGAGGTAGATTGGATTTCTGTGTCGGTTTGATGAGAAGTTTTGCCAAGGAATGGTATGCAACGCCGATTATTTATCCAAAATAGTTGATGTGAGAAATTTAGACATATTATGTATCTTAAAGGCATGGTCAAGTCATGTCCTACGTCCACTTAGCGGTTATGTCACAGACATTACCCACTGTCCGTTTGACCCTTCCTTCGGAAGTGTCTACAATTTCACTTTGTATGCGTTACGCAGGTGTGTTACGTATTAATGAATCAAGAAATCTCGTGAATTATTAAATAAAATGTATGGTATTTGAAACAAATTCACTTTGACATTGAAAATATAATTACAGTCACTCTGAAAATTGAGCGTACACCATAGATTAGATGAATATGTTCGAAAATTCCAAAGGAAATTTAATTTGTTGGCTCAGTGGTTTTTAATGCATTTCAATATTCATCCCTTCCTTCAATGTATGCGTACATAAAATGGTTGAAATTTTTTTCTAAAGTTCATTCATTTAAAAATAATCTCAAAATACGCCTATCAGATTTGACAAAAGTGAGCGGACAGCTAAATGTTTTCTATAAAATTTCTTATTATAAACACGATTAATGTAATTTAAAATTGTTTTTTCATGATTATATTTATAATAATAAACATCCGCTACTTAAACATTCAATGTTTTGAAATTTAACCATGTTTCAATCAAAATGGCGAACAAGTAAGATGTATAAACAATGTTATTTAACAATTCAATGCTGCTGGGCAAAATAGATGCTTTAAGATATGGATTTCACCGGCATCCTGTCTTATATATGATAGACAATCGAAATCGAGCGAGACATACGATAAATTTGGGAAAATTCAGTCGGTAAATGATGAAAACAGATGTAAACATACAAAGAAAACGACAAATGTTGGGAACGGCATATTTCAAATTAAGTATAACTTTATTTAAAATCGATGTATAGGTAGTTTATAAGCTCAGGACACTCATTAATAATAATATTACTAAAAGAGCAGCACACGGATACATTATAAGATGTCATATCATATTTGAAGACTCAGTCACCGTAGGAACAAATTTGGTTGAATCATTTAAATTCACCAAGATATCATTAAATAAGCTGCCAAACTCTTAAAAAAGTTTATTTTTACTCGCCACATGGAATCATCCAATTGCATCCCTTATGGTAACAGATCGTGGAGTTTAATCCAAATTTAATTATGAAATTACGATTTGAGGCTATATTTACAATATTTAATCAGAAGTGCTCTACGGGGTTGAAAAGCTGTTTTTATGTTCGGTACCTTAACATGCACCTTGTACTTTTAGAATTTGACTGTGAATGATTGGATTCAATAATATTACTCTTAATGAAATACCTGAGACAATAATCGAGCTTTAAAACAAATTTAAGTTAAAGAAATTCTAAATTTGAATTATGTCATTCCTAACATTTGTCGTTTTCTCTGTATGTTTACATCTGTTTTCATCATTTACCGACTGAATTTTGACAAATTTATCGTATGTCTCACTCGATTTCGATTATCTATCATATATAGGATACTATGCCGGTGAAACATACAAATTAAAGCATTTATTTTGCCCACAGGCATTGAATTGTTAAAAAGCAATGTTCTTACTTCTCACTTGTTCGCCATTTTGACCAAAACATGGTTTAATTTCAAAACATTGAATGTTTAAGTAGCGGATGTTTATTATTATAAATATAATCATGAAAAAACAATATTAAAATACATTAATCGTGTTTATAATAAGAAATTTCATAGAAAAACATTAGCTGTACGCTCAATTTTGTCACATCTAATAGGCGTATTTTGAGATTATTTTCAAATAAACGAACTTTAGAGAAACAATTTCAACAATTTTATGTACGCATACATTGAAGGAAGGGATGAATATTGAAATGCATTAAAAACAACCGAGCTAACTATTGAATTTCCTTTGAAATTTTCGAATGTAGTGAACTAATCCATACTGTACGCTCAATTTTGAGAGTGACTGTATAACAAATGATATAATATGGAATTATGCCTATTTTTCTGATTTGTTTCAAAGAAACAAATGATTTTTATTGAGGAACATATAGAAGCATGTACAAAAAAATCTTCTCAGAAAAGCAAAAACGTAAGAAAGGGATTTCAAAAATTTCTTCAGTAGAAGCTAGATAGCAAATGTGAGCATGTTTTGAGACACTAATAGATCACTTGTTACATATATGTGTGCGTATGTGTGCAAATTCTGAAATTTACTACCATAAAAATCTCGCTCATTTTTAAGGTATTGAACAAGTTTAGTTTTACCAAATTAGGCATCCATAAGGTGAAATATATGTTATTATTGAACGCTATTGAGTTTCGCTCAGATCAATGACTGATTTAGTTAGTTCTGGATTAATTAATATCGAGGTCTCGAAATTACGAGTACAATATATGCAACCAGCGTTACGATAGTTGCTAACCATGTCACAATAGTTATTCAATCCGACGAGCGCCTTATAGATAGGCAGCATGAAGTACAGTACGATATCATTCGTTAAGTTGTCACTCAACCCAAGACATCCGCCTTTGGGTAGGCAATTATTTTATCACTTTCACGGTAAATCGCCGTGGGAAGCTGAGTAGTTTTATCTCGTTTTAAATACTGGAGTCTGGAAAAAAATTCCTTATAACTAAGGAAGGGTCAAAATCTCACTGTAGGTGGATTAATCTGGGTTTTTTGTTATAATACTGTTCTACTGGACACGCCGTAAGTCATACCTATATGAAGGGATGGATTGTTAGTCCAACTTTCGTTGCTACTAGAGACAGAGAACTCAAGGTGTGTTCGATCATCTAGTAATCTGAGATGGATCATTTAGTAGTTAGTCAATAACTGATTCCAAAGGCTGAATTTCGAAAGTGTTGCATGGCGGATTTCTAATGGGAAGATTTTTCTGCCTAATAGTTCGATGTTTGAATTTCATCAATAATGGAGTTATTGTCTCTAGATTAACTAGAAGATTAGAGACAAAATGCTTACGTAATAAGTGTACGTTTTTTGAGCTAATAAAAACATGATTAGCACTAGGATTTATTCGCTAAAAAAAACTTACGCGGATACATTCGTGCAGAAAAATCGTTGTAACTAAATTTTCAAATGGCTATATCTCAGTGGTTTTTCAACCGATTTAAACCTCTTAGCCATCTCTTCTAATTTCTGGACATTACAAAATATTGTATCTAGGGGTGTTTTACAAAAGTTGTGGGAGTAAAGCAACGGATTTAGAAAAATGCGATTTTGGAGATATACATATTTTATTACCAAAAATGGTATCTTTTCATATAGTGATGATGGAAATATTGAAATAACACATAAAAGACATCACCTAAAACACAAGAACTAAATTTGAGCATCCTTACTACTATACATACGATGATAATTCGGTGCCTGATGGAACCATTTTTTTATTACAGGATGTATGAGGCTACAGAAAATGTTTTCAAGCATCTTGCCTTCTGTGAACTTGTTAAAATAAATGTAAACTATGCACGAAACATGTGTGATAATAAATTATGATGTTCTAAGGTCTCCGAACCGTCGTGGAATTTGAAAAAAAAATGTCTACCGAATCAACCAAGGCTTCCATGATGTCCCATGCCGCGGTACCAACCCAATTATTTCCTCCGAGTATTTGTCTTTCACTTGCGTCTCAAATCCAGGCATATGAGATGTTGCAAGATCTCCAAAATGTCCAGGAGTTTGTATCAAATAGTCTAGCGAATCAACCAAGGGTTTCATGATGTCCCCATCCGCGGTATCAACTTAATTATGTTCTTTGAGTATTTAACTTCAACGGTATCAACCCAGTTATATCCTCCGAGTATTTATCTTTCACTTGTGTCTCAAAACCAGGCATATGAGATCTCCAAATTGTCCTAGAGTTTGAATCAAATTGCCTACCGAATCAACCAAGACTTCCATGATGTCTTCAGCCACGATATCAACGCAATTATGCCCACTAAATCTAAGGACCACGTTTGTAATGTTTTTCAGGCCTGGTGCCTTATTGAGCTTAAGTTTCCTGGCAGCTACGATGAGCTCCTCGTTAGTCACTAGCGGCACCACGTTGACTGACTCGTACGGTGTAGCTTGCCAGTTCGATGGTTCAAACCAAGATGAATACACAGCTAGGTGTTTCAATCTGCCCAGTTTATGGACGAGAAGAAGGCGGGGTGAAAAATTCATTTTCGGTGCAAAACATAAACAAACCGGCTGGCTCTTCCATACTAAAATCCAAGATGGCTGAATCGTCAATTTGGCAGATTGGAACACCTAGTGGTGTATTCATCTTGGTTCAAACAACCCTTCGACTATTCTGGCCAACATCTCCTGGGATTTCTCAGGATACATGCTGTTAGTCCTAGCCATCAACATCCTGTATGCATCTCCCCAGCAGGCTCTCCTACTACATTAAATCTCGTAGTTCAGAACTCTGCTCGCTGTCTAGAACACCTGGCGTCTGTTAACCTTTTCAGCCTCTGTTCTTGCACGTCGCAACCTTCTTTTAGCTCGAAGACAGGTTCTACGAAGATCTGCAATTGTCTCTGATCACCAGTACGCTGGTTGTTTGGTCCTCCTAGGCATCGTCACATCGCATGCACGGGTTAGTACATCGATTAACTAGTCGTCACTTAATCTCGTTGTCCGTTTTTCCCATCGTAGTGATTCTTCCAAGAGTTCTGGGTTCAACTGTGAGGTGCGGCATCCCAGATCGGCTTTGCCGATCCGCCTTGTGGTTGTGACGGGGTATACCGGACCATAAAACGAGTTTCCTGATGTTCACTGGAGGTGTTGCCGCAAGTCTATTCGCACCAGCACTGAAAGGGAAAACAAGAAGTGACCACAGTGGACAAAGAGCGTCATTGCCGCCGTCACCGAGTGACCGATTGTTTCACTGTCATGCATGGTAGAGCGTTGTCGTTAGAGGAGAAATTTCGCATATCATTGTTTTCTGAGCTAGATGTGAATCTATACAGTGAATAACAATTTAATCGATTATATATATTGTAAGATTATAAATATGTAAGTGATGAGAACAAACTCAAAGGGGATTGATTAATTACTCAAAACCTATTTTTTCCAATCAGCTACCTTAGACGAGATAGTTCATGTCTGCAGATTGTTGCTAAGAACTTAACCCTATACGAGCGTAAGAAGTACTAAATTGTAAGTCGCATTTATCTTATTTAAGTCAATCCTAATTGGATTAACCTTTTATAGCTTTGAAGCATCCCGAATTATATACTCTGCTATCAAACTTTAGTTCATGGGTTTTCTTATTGCAACGGGAGGTATGTCCCTCATGAACCTTCCATTCTGGCTCTACCATTCATCTTGTGCTGCAGAAGGTCACATTGATACATGAATCACCGCTCGGTCTCCTGAACGTTGGCACTTGGCCTTCGTTCAGCAGTACTACGTTCAATACCGCTAGCGTCCAGTCCCCTGCCCATTGAAGTCGCCTGCTACATCTAAAGGTTTGAAGCCAGTTAGGGAAGATCCATAAAGTACGTCACGCAAAAATCGGCAATTTTCGATCCCCCCTCCCCCCTTCGTCACATTTTTTTGTAATAAACCTCTAAAATTTTGGTATGGATCGTCACGCTGCTCTGAACCCCCCCTCCCCCCTAGAGGCGTGACGTGCTTTGTGGACGGCCCCTTAGGTTCGCTGCAAGAATATCGACTACCCTAGTAAACTGCACTATACTCCACCTGGGAGGACAGTAGCAGCTACAAAAGTGAACACCGTTTAACTTTGCTATGACGAAACCCTCATCATCAGGTGATGATAACATCTCCCTGGATGAGGTATAGCCCTGAAGTCAGATGATCACCATCTGGGACTTGTCCGCAATCCAACTGCCGTTCCCAGCAGGGATGCGGTATGGATCAGACAACAAGGCTACATCAGCTTTATACTCGGTAACCGACTGTTGTAGCAGCAGTTGAGCCGCCTCGCAGTGGTTTACGTTTAGCTGAGCTACCTGCATGTCTGTCCTTCTAGAGGCCGGACATACCTGAACTAGACCTCTTCACGTTTTTAAAAAGTATCAGTAATTCAACCGGTCAGCCCAGAATCACAATTCTTATGCCAAAACAAGTCTTCAGTCAAATTTTCAGCTCATTTGGATGAAATTTCAAGGTGGCTCATGTCGATTTAGTGTTTTTGAGCTATTTTTAAGCTTTGAAAAAAATCTAACAACAGTTATAAATGACGAAAATCATCGCAACAACTTCTAAACGACGGATTTTGGTATGCTTTACATGTTTTGTGAACATTGTGATTCATTTCGCTTTGGTTTTGGTCATGTTTAAGCTACTTTTCAACTTTTAAGTGCTCAAAAATACTGTTACGCTTCAAAGTTGCTGTTCTACAAAACTCACAATTTCAATATAAATCATAATAAATTCATTGTATAATAATAACTTGTTTTTCCCTGGTCATTTCAGTTATATAATTCCTTAAGTGCGATTTACAGTTAAATTCTAAAAAAACGAATACTGAACATTTATCATTAAATTACACGTTAGGATTTCGTAAAACAAATTGTTCTAACACAGGAGCTTTGCCTTCCGATGACGACTGATGATTACTACGATCAACTTTCAAATTGTATCAATGCACAATATGTCTGAGTACCTTTGCCATCGAATGCAACTACATACAGAAGTGTCTCATGTCTATAAAACATCGCTCACTGAATTTCTTAAAAAATTCGCTTTCGAATAAGCCCTTAACCTTATCTGTGAGTCGCTCGTGAGAAAAGTTATCCTATTTTATATAAAAAGTTACATTAAATGAGCTGTATAACCCCTAAATCCCCTATAATTCAATATTTTTAATGAATTATATGATTATTTGTTATTTTCATTATATCATTGGAAAATATCAAATAATTTAGCAGTACTACATTATTTCCTCCCTCAGAATCATTGAGCTATATTATTTCATAAGGGAATTTGGGCAAAAAGGTAAGAAAAAAGAGTATCTCCCATCACCTCCTATCTATGATCACATCAAGACTTATGTGTTGTTCGGACATTGACATTGATAAGGTCCGTACCGTTTTAGATTCAAGACAAGAGTGTCGGTTTATTTCATATTCAGTTTACAGCTAGTCTCGTTACAAATGTATCCAAATACTAATACATAATAGTTCCTGAGTGGAGGAGGTGCTAAGCATCGATTTAACCAATCAGCGGCGATCGGTAAATAAGTTGTAATTGCTGTAAAAAGATGCAACATCTGCATAAGGCGCAGTTCGATGACAACAGTGGAGGTCTGTAATTTGATCCTCTGTTTGCTCGGTTCTGCTGGGTACAATGTACTCGGCAGGGTGCAATGATTTAATGATTTAATGACCTGCACTTGAGGAGTGCATGGCAAGCATATGATGCGAATGTAATTTGAGGATTGAGTTGAAGAGTGAGAATGGATTTATTGTGCAATGGTTCTACAGTGAGCAATTCACTGTTTGTTTATAGGGCTTCGCTTACACTCATAATATATGACTATTCTTGTCTAGTTGAGCTGTCGGGTATGGTTTGGGAATGTTTGGCATCGGTGCTATTCAAAAGTTTTTAAAAATCGTTTTTTACTCAATAAATAACCAAATAAAACATTTGTGAAACGATTTATTTCATTGATGTTTGTTCGGCAAACATTTGTCAACATCTGTTCAACACTTTGAGACAATAATATCAACACTTATCTGTAAATATTACAATTTTTACAGAATATGTACATGAAAATTGCATATAAAGTGCACTTTAATGCTTATTTGACCCCAAAATCCCTTAAATTTCCAACTTTCACCAGCAAAATATATGTAGTGGTTCCACAGTGAAGAGATAAACACAATTTTAGAACAATGTCTTAAAGATAAATGACAAATAGTTTGGAAACTCGCAATATATGGGGCATTAGGGCAAAACGAGCTTAATAACCACGTACAGAAGTGATTCACGTCCATGAAACAGCACTCACTGAATTATTTGGAAAATTCCCTTTCGAATAAGCTCTTGATCTCTTCTGTAAGTTGTTCGTGAAGAAAGTTATCAATTTTTCCACCTTTGAAATCAGATTTCCCATTGTGCATTCCTAGGTGCTGCTACTGATAATGGCGCCGAGTACCATGCGGGGAGATAAACTTTCATTATGAAAATACATATCCTCTTGATAGCTGTCTTCTCCTGGTTATTCATAAAGAATTGTTTTCGAAAGAGGTATATTTTCAATGAATAAATCGCACGGGCCATCCATCGCGCACGATGCATTGCGCCTATTGTAAAATAAAGAATAGTTTGGAATTATTCAAGCAGTATGAAATTGAAATGAGGGAGTGAGATTCACTTTAATTCAATTTTTTAAACAAAGCTCACTTCCATTCATACATTCATTCCACGGAAAATAGAATAAATATATGTATTTAGTTGAAATCCGCTTCAAAAATTGTTTATGATATTTTTAAAGGATTTTTTCCTTACCAGGAGCTTTTACTTCGATTTTCTCCTACGGCTAACAAGCACAGCTGTAGCAGCTCTTTGTAATCTGCCCTAACAAATTAGTTTTGTTGGAAGCTCTCTGCAGTAGTTTTAATTGCGGCTTTGTCGGCGATGGTAAATTGACGATTAGACTCGACGGGATCATACGACTTAGCATCAAAGGTTTTCCACTGTTTTTGAAAATGGAGATGTCCGGTCCACACGACTTTTCTTTCAACGCTGAATTGAAGGCTGCTTGAAGAACGAGCTCCATAATATGGTGCCGGCATGGCGGATGCAAAAGCTCTCTTCCAAGCTGATTTTCCAACAAAACCACTGCGCCATTGTGGACGCCTGAGTTGGAAGAGTTGGACATATCCTCCTTTAAGCAAACTTCGAAGTCGCTCTCACTAGATTTTGGTTCATCTTCAACTTCAGTTTTAATTATTTCATCTTTGACTGTTAAAGCAAAGTACTAATGAAGTTCGAAAAATTAAAAAAAAAAGTATTCCTATATTACCATTTCGTACAAAGGACCGCTTACTTGACATATGTCCACCTTTGCTAGCAACGTCAAATGGTCGTTCCAAACTTGAAAACCATTTGTCACGCATTCGATCGTAGCATTTTCCGGATTTGTTAAAGTTTTTCTTGAACAATCTCCACTTTTGATAGAGGCCTCGAATTTTTTTTCTCCACAAGCCAAGTTCGTTGCAGTGGTACATTCTTCGCATTGTAGATTTCTATCAAGCTTTTGGCGACTAGAATGCTCGATTCGTGAATCTGTCTATCCTCCTTTCTATGAAAATAAAATAATGACTGCAGCACCCGTTTGATCGTCGGCAATCGAGTTCTCCTTAAATCTCGCTTCACCACACCAATTCCAGCGATAATCAATGGCTTTAGTTCTTCCATTTTCCAATCATATCAATCTTGAAATGGTTACAGTTGTCAAAATAATTTCATAGAATACTTTGATGCGTATATCAAAAAATAGTTTAATTAAATAAATATTCTTTCGGAACGCGCATCCTGTATCGAACTATGATTCTTCGGATTCGAAGCCCAGAGTTATACCAACAGAGCCATTCTTCACTTGTTACTAGGATGCATTCGATGGCAAAGGTACTCAGGCATATTGTGCATTGATACAATTTGAAAGTTGATCATAGTAATCATCAGTCGTCATCGGAAGGCAAAGCTTCTGTGTTAGAACAATTTGTTTCACGAAATTCTAACGTGTAATTTAATGATTTAATGTAATTTTTAGAATTTAACTGTAAATCGCACTTAAGGAATTATATAACTGAAATGACCAGGGAAAAACAAGCTATTTTTATACAATGAATTTATTATGATTTATATTGAAATTGTGAGTTTTGTAGAACAGCAACTTTGAAGCGTAGCAGTATTTTTGAGCACTTAAAAGTTAAAAAGTAGCTTAAACATGACCAAAACCAAAGCGAAATGAATCACAATGTTCACAAAACATGTAAAGCATAACAAAATCCGTCGTTTAGAAGTTGTTGCGATGATTTTCGTTATTTATAACTGTTGTTAGAATTTTTCAAAGCTTAAAAATGGCTCAAAAACACTAAATCGACTTGAGCCACCTTGAAATTTCATCAAATTAGCTGAAAATTTGACTGAAGACTTGTTTTGGCATAAGAATTGTGATTCTGGGCTGACCGGTTGAATTACTGATACTTTTTAAAAACGTGAAGAGGTCTATTGAACACCTGTAAGCTGTCTGTTGTCTGTACCCGAGGGACAGATTAGACACCTTGGTGCAGCCTGACAGGTGCGAGCTTGGTGGCCTTCAGCTCCACTCCTACGGCATAGATTACTACGATCAGGGCCTTTACAGTCATAGAACTTATGACCGTTGCCAAGACACCTGAAGCAGGCCTGAAGCGGTTGGCTTATGCTCAGGGGGCATACCGACCAACCCACTTTCAGTTTAGCCTTATCCAATACCTTCTTGGCCCAAGCCTGAGGTACTTGGAATGCGGCAGCCTGCAAATATCCAAATATCCTAAAACTTTGATGGAATGTTGACATTTTCATCAGTACAAATCATTAAGCACATTTATGGCTTTGTGCTGTGAAAAATCGAAAGCATTTGGTTATTGTTATGAAAAGTTATTCAAATTTTGCGTGGCCAATAAAAAAATCTTTAGGAAGGTCAAAACATTCAAACCGCCCTGCAGAATAAATAAAGTTGTTAATCCAAAAAATAACTCACAACATAAAGGTCATTTGTCTAGAGGATCTATATTAAAAAATACGCTAGAACAAAACTACTTTAGTTCTCGATAAAACAGGGGGTGATCAAGTCTCCCCGGGGATCAAGTCTACCCACATTCCCCTATGTCTAGCAAAAATCTTTTCACAACTTTCTTCAATCATAAAAAAACTGTTTATCTTTCTGACATGTATGAAGAACGTCTTTGAAACGTATTTGTTCAAAAGTTATGGAACTTTATCTAAAATAAAGATCAAATCCGTTTGCAATCTATAGCAATAAGCTTTCAATAGCCTGTAGAGGATGAATTTTGAATAATTAATTATTCAAGCGTCGACCTACTACATAACATTTGCAAAATCAAAACTCATATCGGAGACGACCCAGCCTCGGGCTGAAAGTCTCCCTAATAAAGACAATAGAAAAAATAAAAAACTCATGTGGCAAAATATCAAAATTTAAATCCATTCGTGTGTCAAATCTGTGCAACTGAAAAATAGATTAAAAACAACCATTTAAAGACCTGGCATCCCTGAGGCGCAGGATCTCGAATGAAGGATTGCGATTTATGTACGCCTCAAGGAGTAGCAATGACCTAATGCGACAAGCGCTGTCCCTCAGTATCTGTCCTTGTACCCTGAGAAGATCCGAGCCGTGCACCGCTTCAAGCAACGTTTAATTCACGCTTAATTTACGCTCCGTCCGAACGGCTCATCGTCACATTTTTCTACATTGTCTATATTAAATTTAGCATTTTATAACAAATTCATGTGCCCGGCGAACCGCAACCCCCACCTCCATCCACAAACAGGACGGAACTTGTTTGCCACCGCAGCACCCTCCCTGGAGCAAGAAATAATTTTTATTATGATGCGACACAGCATTTTTGTGTTGACGCCATCGTCGGATTCCGCCCTACCGCCTACCGTTGATCACCGAATCAGGACTTGTCTTATGGAGTGACACCGCCGCAACTTTCGCCCAGCAGGATGCGATGATGGCGACGACGACGACAGTTTATAATATTTGCATAAATGGGAAATTTTAATAAACAATTTTGAAAATATATGTAAATTAAATGTCTATGTCGGTTCCAGGCATCGAACAAGTGGTGGATGCATCCGAACGTATGTATTTTTAATGCCATCACTGTGAAAGGGAAGAATTTGGCAAAGGGGGGTGAAGTCCAAAACTGACGGACGTCATTTGGGGGTGTGTATTAGATTAAGAAGACATTGTTGCCACTATCAGATGAATTGTAAATTTCTGATGAATACAAGTAGGTGAATGGGGTTCTAATGCGTCAATGATTTGGAAGCGTAATATAATTTAGTGGAAGATGGGAAAAAATGAATAAAGTATTGCCATTTGATTGAAAGTTCTTTCGATTGAATGACATGATACTTACAGGAACGTTGAGCCACCCTTTCACTTTCACACGATAATTCTTCATTTCTTTAAAAAGTCAACTTAACCCTTAAAGGCGCAAGGCGATTTTTTTAGAAACCGTTGGAAATATTTTTAACGTAAATAACCATTGAATTATTAACATTGAACGTATCTTCTGTTTGTTGTTTTAAAACAACATTGCGCATTTAAGGGTTAAGAATGATATACAGTGACAATCGGAAAATCCATTATCTCTTTGACTAAAATTAGAAAATAATCTATTTAGTTTTTAGCAACGAAACGGCAAGCGTCACTTCACAGCTTCTATTGAAATTTCCCCTGATACCATTATATGCCAACAAGTCAAAGTCAATTAGTCACGCTATCAAATTTATCATTGAAGTGCAAACAATGAATGTTTCTAGATATCACGCATTTCCTGGAACTCTGATACCCACAGTGAGTAATCCCGCACAAACAAGGAAAAATAGTTGTTTGCCAACCCGCTACGCTGGAAAATAGTGTTTACTCGTCACTACTGCCAGGGGATCGATTGATTCGTTCGTGATGGGATTGGAATTCACACGGCCGCACGGTTCTCATGGTTGCAGTCCGACCACAATAGCAATAGCCGCCATGGAACAGAGTCTATGATATGGATACAGTCAAGATTCTTAGAATAAGGTTAATTGATACCGTATTGTAGGAATTCGTACGATAGAAATCCACGAATAAAATGCATTTTGGCGTAACTAACAGTGGGGATTATATTTTGCATCTCCTTTTCACGCAAGCTCAGCACATGATCAGCTTCACTTTCGGTATTCTGCATTGACACATTTGAGTTTGTCATTTTGGGTCTCGTTTGAGCTAAATCGTTATAATTTTAATTCTTATTCAATGGGATCCCATTAAATGCTCCAAATTAGATGTACGACATGTTTTACCACAAAAAAATCTGGAAAACTACTTGGTTTAATAGTGATTTCATGTAAACTATGGATGAAATGCAATGGCGATGTAATATTTAAAGTTCCCTATAAGGCCGATACAAATATTAAATTTATTTTATGTCACCCCCCACCCCCCTTCAATTTTCCAAAAATATCAAGGGGGTGAAAAAAATTTTTTTTATGGATTTATTTTTTTTAATTTTCAGCATTATGTGTCCGTGTATACACGGAGTGATTTTGACTGTGCATCCGAGCGCCATCTAGTTGTCGATATTCATCATCGTCATCATCACGACTACCTCTTGATCGTGACTTGGTCAACTGACTCCGACAACTTTTACGTTTGGCAGCAATGACCCTTCGGAAATAGCAACATGGCGAAAGCTTACTTCCGATGATACCAACCGGTGATAATCTATAAAAGCTCGCTGTGCCATCAGCATGTTCTCTTTTAAAGTTCAATTATTGAAGCATAATGTTATCCTAAATTAGTGTGGACCATGTGGAAAAGGGAAGAAATTTGAATTAAGAGAAATAAAGTGAATTAAAGCGTTACAATTTGAAAAATCCTAATGGGCAATTGAAATAACTAAGTTTGTGAAGAAGATTAAAGAGTTGGATTATAAATGAACTTACATGTCTATCAGTGAAATTTAATAACATATTACCGGAAAGAAAGTGAACGGATACGGGGATCAATCAGACTACTGCTCATCATTGCTACCGACATCTTGGTCCTTCGAACCGGATACCGTCGAACTCCGGTAATCCGCCAGGCAGCTTGAAACACGCCACGTGGTAGACACATGTTGATCGTATCTCGTCGTTCGAACTCATACTAGGCATCACAATGCCTGTAAGCAGGTAATTAGCTGTCCAATCGTATCTATCTCTACCTTTTGAGCTACGCGGTCTGTGGTTTTCAGATCATCATCTCTATATTTCAACAACCGTCAGAATCACGCCGTTTGAACTTATGCCAGGCATCACATTGCCTGAAATCAGGTAATTAGCTGTCCAATCGTATCTATCCCTACCTTTTGAGCTACGCGGTCTGTGGTTTTCAGATCATCATCTCCACAACGATGTCGATTGATCGCCGGATTAAGTCTTTGAAAACGAGACAGAAGAGCCTATTAACTTCGTTCGGTCTGATCAAATCCTTTGTAGACGAATACACAGAGGCAGAAGGAGTACGTGAAGTGGGTGTTCGTCTCGAACATCTGGTGAGTATATGGAACGATTTCAACGGCATACAAGCGGAACTCGAGACACTCGATGAGTCCGCTATCAACGCTCATCTGAAAGAATGTGTCGCATTCTAAACGGCGTGCTTCCATGTGAAGGGATTTTTACTCTCCATTACTAAAACGGAACCTACATCTCTTCGTAATACAAATACATCTTTTTCACTAAACACACAAGCTCTGCGGCGTCGCTTATTAGATTGCGTGATCTAAAAATTCCCATTTTCACTGGTAATCTCGACCAGTGGTTGAATTTTCACGACCTTTTCGTGTCGTTAGTTCATTCGTCACACGAATTAACTAGCATCCAGAAGTTTTATTATCTTCGCTCTTCGCTGTCTGGAGATGCACTAAAGCTAGTTCAAACTATCGCCATCAGTGCAAACAATTATCAAGTTGCGTGGAATCTGCTCCTGGATCATTATCAGAATCCTACACGCTTGAAACAAAGCTACATTGACACACTATTCGAATTTCACACTATCAAGAGGGAGTCAGCCTCGGACCTCCATTCATTGGTCGAAAAATTTGAAGCCAATGTCAAAGTGCTTCAGCAGCTCGGTGAGCGAACCGAGTATTGGGACATTCTGTTAATCCGCATGTTAAGCAGCCGATTGGATCCCACTACAAGGAGAGATTGGGAAGAACATTCGTCAACGCTTAACGTCATATCCTTTTCGGCTCTTACAACTTTCATTCAACGTCGAGTCACCGTTTTGCAGTCTATCGGGAAGGCGAATGATGGTCCATCATTGCCAATAGCAAACAAGAAGCCAACTCAACGTGCTGCCGCAAATTATGGAGCCAACACAATGAGCCAACGAAAGTGCATCGCTTGCTCAGATCGTCATCCACTTTATCAATGTGTCGTGTTTTCTAAACTGTCCGTTGATGAGAAGGAACGAGAAGTTCGGAAGTATCAGCTCTGTCGGAACTGTCTTCGAAAGGGTCATCTAGCCAAGGAATGTCCATCCTCAAGCACTTGTCGAAAGTGCAAAGGACATCACCACACTCAGCTTTGCCAAAGTTCCGGTCTTCCAGCCTCGAAGTCTAATGAAGTCTCCGAATTCAAAGAGAACCCGCTTCATCAATCTGTCGAACAACCCTCCGCATCAGTATCAGCATCACTTGACGAGCACAGCAGTTACGCGACGGCCGGCCGCAGACGAAAAAGTGTACTTCTCGCTACTGCCATTGTCATCATTGTTGACGACCATGGAAGGGAACATACAGCCAGGGCATTGCTTGACTCGGGCAGTGAATGCTGTTTCGCCACTGAATCGTTTTCTCAAACACTGAAGACCCAACGGAAACGAATACATCTTCCAATCTACGGAATCGCGATTTAAGTCTCTTTCGAAAATCCGCTCTCGTGTTTGCAATTACTCTGCTAGTGTAGAATTCTTCGTCCTGACTAAGGTGGCAAACGATCTTCCTTCCAACACAGTAGATGCCTCAGACTGGATGATCCTCCAGGCATTCAGCTAGCAGATCCTGCCTTCCATCAGCCCAACCACGTTGACCTCATATTGGGAGCAGAAATATTCTTTGAGCTGTTCAATGTAACAGGCCGAATACAGCTTGGGAATGGGTTACCAACTCTCGTGAATTCCGTCTTCGGCTGGGTCGTTTCCGGGGAAACCACACAGCGTTCAATCACCACTCCAATCGTTTGTAATATTGCCACCGTGAGTGATATCAACAATCTCATGGAGAAATTTTGGTCCATCGAAGAAGACAGCGTTCGTTCTTGCTACTCTGTTGAAGAAATTGCGTGTGAAGAGCATTTCCGCCGAACATTTTCTCGAAATCCCGACGGTCGCTACATCGTGCGTCTTCCTGTAAAAGAAGAGGTGATCGTAAATCTCGTTGACAATCGCCGTACTGCTATTCGTCGTTTCCGGTTACTGCAAACTCAACTTGCGCGAAATGAAGAACTCAACCAACAGTATTGTGACTTTATGAACGAGTATTTGACATCGGGTCATATGCAACGCGTTGAAGAGAATCAATCATCTCCGAGACCATGTTATTATCTACCCCATCATGCTGTCGTTAAAGAGGACAGTACCACCACAAGGGTACGAGTTGTTTTGACGCGTCTTGTCCCACACCAAATGGCCCATCTTTAAATGATGCACTTATGGTCGGCCCAATAGTGCAAGAAAACCTAAGGTCCATTATTATGCGTTCTCGAATCCGCCCGGTTCTTCTCAACGCCGATATTAAGCAGATGTATCGACAGATTCTTACTGATCAACAAAGCAACAATTTACAGCACATCGTCTGGAGTCCTTCACACGAAGTCCCACTCTATACATACGAATTGAAAACCGTTACATACGGTACCGCCAGCGCTCCTTTTCTTGCCACAAGGGTACTGCAACAACTCGCCGAAGACGAGCAGGACAATTTCCCGGATGCTGCGCACGTGCTTCGGAAAGACTTTTATGTCGATGATTTATACTCTGGAGCAAACACGATAGAAGAAGCCGTTGCTTTGCGAAAGCAACTGGAAGCTCTTTTCCAGAAGGGAGGATTTGAATTACGTAAATGGATCTCCAACGAATCAGCTGTTGTACAAGACGTTGCTCCTGAGAAGAAAGCCGTTCAATCAACTATCGATTTAGACCGAGATCTAAGTGTGAAACGCTCGGACTGCACTGGGTGCCAAACACCGACATGCTACGGTATAAGACCAGAGCCTAGTATCCTCCGAAGAACCTCTCACCAAAGAATGGCGCTTTCGCAAATAGCATGTTTGTTTGACCCACTAGGGCTAGTAGGGCCAGTCATAACGACTGCCAAAATATTTATGCAAGGAATTTGGACACTTGTAGACAAAGACGGAAAACAGTGGCAATGGGATAAAGAACTTCCACCGACGTTCAAGGCTCGATGGGAATCGTATCAGTCACAACTTCCCAGTCTTAATGAGCTTCGTGTCCCACGCTGCGTCATTCTGCCAAACCCAACAACAATCCAAATACACGTCTTTTCAGATGCTTCCGAACACGCCTATGGGGCATGTGTTTATATTCGCTCCGTAAATTCCAAAGATCAAGTAATGAGTGCACTCTTGACTGCAAAATCGAAAGTCGCACCACTGAAAAAGCAAAGCATACCGCGATTAGAACTTTGCGGGGCCCTAATTGCGGCTCAACTATACGAAAGGGTTGTATCGTCTCTCCAGTTAAAAATCGAAACATTCTTCTGGGTTGATTCAACCGTAGTGCTATGTTGGCTAAAATCCACTCCTTCTTCTTGGACTACATTTGTGGCTAATCGAATTTCGAAGATACAGCTTGCCACTGAACGTTGTGTATGGAATCACGTAGCGGGAAGCCAGAATCCTGCTGATCTAATATCGCGAGGAACATCAGCTGACAACCTTAAGGACAACGATCTGTGGTGGTGTGGCCCAAAATGGCTACGAAGTGAACCGAATGAGTGGCCAATTCGTCTAATAAACTCCAATCAACCGGAAGAAGCATTACGCGAAGCCAAAGGAGCACCTATTACTACCGTTACGGCTGCAGAAGAATCGTCATTCATCGATCAATACGTAGAAAAATTCTCCAACTATAATCACATGCTACGAGTCACCGCTTATTGCTTCAGATTCTATTTTAATTGCCGGCAGCGTATGTACAACCCTCGCATTGGCACCTTTCTCACCTCGGAGGAAATCAATCGAGCAGAAATCTCACTCCTCAAACTAGTGCAGGAACAACATTTTCGAAGCGAACGAGAGAACTTGCAGAACCGTCAATTTGTTCCGGCAAAATCGCGACTAAGGTGGTTTCATCCTTTCCTCGACGATGCCCAGGTTTTACGAATCGGTGGACGTATAAGCAGGTCTATTCTTCCGTTCAACAGCAAGCATCCGGTCATACTTCCGTCTTCACATGCTTTCTCCACGCTCTTGGTTCGCTCGTATCATCTACAACACTTACATGCGGCACCACAACTTCTGATCACTCTACTCAGACTTCGGTACTGGATCATAGGGGCCAGGGACCTCGTCAAGAAAATCGTTCGTAATTGTGTTAGCTGTTTCCGCAATCGTCCAAGGTTATTGGAACAGTTTATGGCAGAGTTACCTAGGGCAAGGGTGACTGCGTCGCGGCCCTTCACGGTCACAGGCATTGATTCAGTAATCAATGCCTGTGACCGTGAAGGGCCGCGACGCAGTCACCCATTCAGATCCAACCACCTCATAGAAGAGCTGCCCCAAGAAAAGCGTATGTAGCTGTTTTTGTCTGCTTTAGTACGAAAGCTGTTCACCTCGAATTGGTGGCAGATTTGAGTACTGCAAAGTTCTTGCAAGCATTGCGTCGATTTGTTTCCGGCGAGGGATATGCTCAGAAATTCATAGCGACAACGGACGAAATTTTGTAGGGGCAAACAACGAGCTTCGTTCCCTACTTCGCAGTGAAGACCACAAGGCTGCAATTATAACAGAATGCAACGAAAAGGGTATCAAATGGCATTTTAACCCACCGAAGGCATCCCACTTCGGTGGGCTTTGGGAAGCTGCTATAGCATCGGCCCAAAAACACTTTTTCCGAGTGCTAGGAACACGCATATTGGCCTACGATGACACTGAAACATTACTTGCACAGATAGAAAGTTGCCTCAACTCTAGGCCTCTTGTTCCGCTAAACGACGACCCTAGCGACTTCGAGGCGCTTACTCCTGGCCATTTCCTTACCGGCAGTGCATTGAAAGCAGTTCCGGATTACGACTACTCCTCGACACCGTTCAATCGTCTTCGTCAATGGCAGCAAACACAGAAAATATTCCACGACATTTGGAAAAGATGGCACTCCGAATACCTTGCCACACTTCAGCCAAGAACGAAATGGTTGAAAGCCGCTGCTGACATAGAAATCGGTCGACTGGTGATCATTAAAGATGAAAATTCTCCACCTCTGCGATGGGAAATGGGACGTATCGTGGAAGTTCATGCCGGGGCCGACAACATCGTTCGTGTTGTTACTTTACAAACACCGCACGGAAAGTTCAAGCGACCAGTAGCGAAAATCTGTTTACTCCCGATCATGTCAACATCAGCTGAAATATCGCCACCTCCTATTCGATCTCATGAGAAACTGCTCCATCCAACTAACTTTGAGCCTACGAAACATCAGTAAACAGCAGTTCCAACAATGAAACCTGAAATGGAAAATAAAAAGCCTCTTTTTCAAGAGGACAAGGTGAGAATCTGTCCAATTAGCTATTACTTTGCGAATCCGGCTACCGGGTCTTCTTTTTTGTTTCTATCAACAGTTGAGACATCGCAGCATCAACGATTTGACATCGAGTTGACATCACTACCATGACAAGCAAATCATCATCGTAAGTGACACCATACGTCGTCATCAGACAGTTCGTCAATGTAAACAATCATCAAAGCGTATCAGAAATCATTTTCTGAAGGGGCCAGAATGTCCGTGTATACACGGAGTGATTTTGACTGTGCATCCGAGCGCCATCTAGTTGTCGATATTCATCATCGTCATCATCACGACTACCTCTTGATCGTGACTTGGTCAACTGACTCCGACAACTTTTACGTTTGGCAGCAATGACCCTTCGGAAATAGCAACATGGCGAAAGCTTACTTCCGATGATACCAACCGGTGATAATCTATAAAAGCTCGCTGTGCCATCAGCATGTTCTCTTTTAAAGTTCAATTATTGAAGCATAATGTTATCCTAAATTAGTGTGGACCATGTGGAAAAGGGAAGAAATTTGAATTAAGAGAAATAAAGTGAATTAAAGCGTTACAATTTGAAAAATCCTAATGGGCAATTGAAATAACTAAGTTTGTGAAGAAGATTAAAGAGTTGGATTATAAATGAACTTACATGTCTATCAGTGAAATTTAATAACATATTACCGGAAAGAAAGTGAACGGATACGGGGATCAATCAGACTACTGCTCATCATTGCTACCGACATTATGTTTGTTTTTATTTTGGCACAAAATATATCATTTATAGACCATACATTTGTCACCAAGAGTATTTAAAGTGAAATTACGAAATTAGAAGGGAAGGGAAGGCGAGAATGAATCAAGAAAATGGAACCGAAGGAGGTTTTGGAAGGGAAAATATGTTTCAGTGGTGGTTCGAAACTCCTCCCCCTTCTGGAAAGATGAGCTCCCATACAAATGAAGCATAAATTTCTGCATAACTCGAAAACTAATTAATTTTAGGCGAAACAAAGTTCGTAAGGTCTGCTAGTTTTTCACATAAAAAGTGGAACTTTAACTCTTATCTGCAACCAGACACCTGAGAAGACATCTCCGATCGTGCCTCAGATGAGCCACAATGACCCCGTATGCACACCCGTGCATGTTTCTTGCATGGGTGAATTTCGCGTCCTGTATCCTGTCTATGGGTTTGTCCGAGGTCATAACTATGCCGCTAACAAGCATGGCATTCCAATCATTTTAGGAACGTGAGCATGCTGATATGATGTGCTCCACCGATTCTACTTCAGACTTCACCTATGTATTCCGTATATGTAGCCCGGGAAGTCTGCAATTCCGAACCTGTGCAAGAACTTGCACTTTTCCAAAAACAAAAACCAAATTTTCTTCAGAATTCAGTTTCAGTATTTTTTATTTATATAAAATTTTGTGTTAAATTACTACTGGTTAAAAGTATATTACAAATATTCATATTCTTTGTTTTCATTAATATTTCATTAAATTCATTTAATTTTGCACGGAATAATTGCATTTTGGACTTTTTTTTTGTTTCCTTGTTATTTTTTTTATCCCCCCCCCCTCGTACCTTCCAAGAGCCGTCGGACATAAAATAAATTTAATATTTGTATCGGCCTAAGTAAGTTTTAAACCAGAAATCGACGAAATTACTCTGCGTTATCCTCACATATCTAAACTTCAGTCTATTCAAAGGGCATGTACGGGTTGAATAGGTAATTTATCCCATAAATCGATTTTTGGAGAATTTTATAAAAATGATTATCCTGGTGGAGTGAATCGCACACGTTCTTGTGGGGGTAATGTGGACCATGGGAGTGCATACATTTTATTTCGCCCACATTTAATTTTGATAAGTGTGCTGATAGCAGATTTTATTGAAATGGAAATTTTATTATTATTTTTGTCTACATGGCTTTCAGCCCTTGGCTGGCTCACCTCTGAAAAAAAGGAAATTTAATATTCCTAATGAAAACATGAATTATTTGATATCGGACACGAGCCAGCCTCGGGCTGAAAGTCTCTTTAATAAAGACACAAAAAAAATGAATTATTTGAATGAATTGAAACTGTTAATCAAAGCAATCGACTTCTGCATGGATGCATAGGTGCCACAGTGCCACTCTTTATCTAAATGTGAGCTCTATTAACAGAACGAAGCGACCAAAATAAACGATTCGGATATGAATCTTTGGTACTATGTTTATGCATCCCAAGAGTCACATGTTCCTCGTGGACGAACTTGTAAGTATCCAGCCGATGGAAATTCAGATATTCAGATGTCTTCAGCGATGCCAGAACTACGAAAATTTCCGTAGATTTGCGGAATTGAATGCATTCTACAGATCTACGGATCCGTAGTTAAAAACTACGGAAATTTGAAAATTTCTGCAGAAATCTACGAAGTTTTTTAAAAGCGCGAGTTAAATCACCAGTGATTAACATTGTACGGGAACACTGTATGGCTTGCCTGTGGGTTAGTTTCTGATTTGACGTTTGTGGAGGTCAACCACAACCGTTCCGAGCATTCTGACAAATATGGTAGGGGAACGGTTCGGCACTTCATCTCCATCCGCATTTCCATCCCATCAAAAACAAAGCAATGAAAAGAAATTTGATTTGTTTTTTATTTTTGTGATTTTTTTTTCAGCAGTGAGCATGTTAGCAAAAAGAAGCAAAAAGAATGTTCAGTGAGATGGAAAACGGAACAGTTCCCAGATCAATTCACCTAGCGTTGGTGGTGCATTTCTCACGCATTAAAAAAATAAGAAAAACACATAAGAGAGGTCGAAATAGCACTTTAGGGGGATAGATTTTACTTTTTCCATCAACTCGTATCCATTTGCGGTCATTTGAATGCATTGCTACAAAACTTGAAAACAAAAATCGTTTTTGACATTTTTTACCCAAGACCCTTGGCAAAAAACAATGTTTTTTTTAATAACAAGTTTTTTTTAATAACTTTAATAACTTTAATTGTTGGGAGCGAATCGGATAATGCTAAGTACCAAAAATTGTGACTCACATTTTATTTGTACACATACACACACACATACAGACATCACCTCAATTCGTCAAGTTGAGTCGATTGGTATATAACACTATGGGGTCTCCGAGTCTTCTATCAAAAGTTCGGTTTTGGAGTGATACTTTGTATACGAGAAAGGCAAAAAGGTGCTGATGAAGTGGATTCACACCTTCTTATTTACCATGTTGATCCAATTTAACAACGTGAGGTAATGAGAATAATTTAGAATTGTCAAATAATCTCACTTGATTTAAAATTTAGTTCAAGTTGAGTAAACAATAGTAAGTTCCTGGTATATGGGTTTCTATTGGAAGGGAAAGGCCGTTACAAACATTTATTGAAAGTTATGTCCTACTGGTCTCCGAAAGGTCAAGGAGGAAAAATAATAATTAATTGTAAAATGAAAAAAAAATCTAAAAACTCCTTAATTTAATTCTAATTACCTATAAATATAGAACGCACAGATGAAAAAAATTTTTTTTTCTGGAGGAAGTCCTGACGTAATTCTCAAAGAAATATCTGGAGAAATCTAGGCATTTTTTTAGGAAATTCCATAAGACCTTCCATCGTAAATTCTTTCGAAAATCCTTTCAGGGATTCATCCGGAAGTTCCACAAGGAATTCTTTTAGAAACTCCATCGAAAATTCCTTTAGCATTTTTCTCAGAAATTCATTTAGGAATACTTTTCGAAAATCCGCTCGGGTTCTTCTTAGGAAAATCCTTCAAAAATTTATTTGTAAATGAAGATTGAATTTCTTTCGGCGATAGCAGTCTTAATAAGTAGCAAATACTTTGTTGCTCCTACATCCGACGTTTCGGTTAATTTATTTAACCTTCTTCAAGGGGTTCTAAAATAAACATAAAAGTATTTGAAAGTGAACAATTTTTCCGATTTACAAAGATTTTCCCACTTTTGCCCTACTATCCCTTACTCACAGGAGTATGTATATTTGTTGGTGTGTGTAGTGCGCTACATTTAGTTGTCGTGGTTTTATAATGGCGTCCGATTTTACTATACGTGAAATATCGTTATTCGTTGTTTAAATTTTGGTTTAACCGTATTTTATAATATGTTTTTCTAGTGTACTCACTTCATGCGTAGCGATTTTTGCGTACGACACTGTATTAAGTTTTTATAACTATTTCAAAAAGCTCTCTATCCTTGGTTAAAGTTTAATTTGTACGCTTAATCGCGACACCTCGACTTTCGATTATGAAACTGATGACTGTTCAAATGTGTGTGAGTGACAGTCTAGTCATATTGTTAGTGTTTGTACTATCCGTGTTTTCAATAATTTCCCGTGTGTTTACAATGTTTATGTTTGCTTTCTGAATATTTCCTATTTTGTGTAGTATACCTGCATATATTGCATTCAAACCTTCTGTATCTGTTCTATGGTTGATGCAATTTTCATTATTAACAATATGGCACATTTCTAGATATGGTAATGTATGTGTTTTGTTTGTTTTGTCTAATATTTTCGTTTTTTCCAGGTTGAAGCGGTGATTTTCGGTGATGTTCTGATTTTCGGTACAGCAATGGGGAATCCACTCTCGCCGTCTATCGCGGACTGGGTCATGGAAACCCTTCTAGACACGGTAATTGAAAAAATAAACTTTCCGTTACCGTTCGTCAAGAAATATGTGGACGATCTGCTCACCGCAATCCCACTAAACCAGCTACAACACGTTTTGGAAACATTCAACAGCTATGACATCCACATCCAGTTCACCTATGAACTGGAAGTGGACAACTGTTTACCATTCTTGGACATGCTATTAACACGTCATGAAAACCAGAAGGTCACAACACGATGGTACCAAAAGCCTATTGCGAGTGGCAGGTTTTTGAATTACCGCTCGTTCCACCCCCTAGGACAAAAATTGAATACGGCAAGAAATCTCATTAACAGAGTGAATAAGCTATCAACAAACATAGACGACAATACCAAGCACAAAATAATAGATGAACAACTAAAATTGAATAACTATCCAAAATCACTACGCAACAGACTACAGAACCGAATGAATGAAAGAAATGATAGCTCAAATACCGGAACAGTTGATAACGGAGACCTGGAATATATTTACCGAGTCGACAAGGAAATAAAACGGAACTACAAAAACATACGACTCGCAACATATAACTGCAGAACAGTAGGAGGGTTATTTACTAACGTGAAAGATCCTATCCCAGAGGAACAACAAACGGACGTCATCTACTCCATTCCATGCAACGATTGCCCTGCCTGTTACATACACTACAAAAATTCCACACATTTTTATTGGCAAAAATCCATTAATTTAATTCATGATTCTAATTAGTGCACACATAACCACTCTCCACGCGAAGTACAAATATAATCTATAATCAAATAAAATGTATGTGTGGTCTCTAATATGCAGTTATTGAATTTATGTGTGGGTACAAATTGCATATATTTGGGTCGCCAAATTGCAAAAATTTATGTGTGCGACAAATATATTCAATATAAAGAATTTTTTCGGTGTAGGAATGACAAAAAACAGATTAAAAACACGTATCAGCGGCCACAGGACTCATTATAACACTCTGGACAAACTACAGGAAAACGAAGTTAACACATCGGATCACGGATTATCCAGCTAAAAGAGAAAACTGCGCTCCTAGAACACAGCATCACCGAAAATCACCGCTTCAACCTGGAAAAAACGAAAATATTAGACAAAACAAACAAAACACATACATTACCATATCTAGAAATGTGCCATATTGTTAATAATGAAAATTGCATCAACCATAGAGCAGATACAGATGGTTTGAATGCAATATATGCAGGTATACTACACAAAATAGGAAATATTCAGAAAACAAACACAAACATTGTAAACACACGGGAAATTATTGACAACACGGATAGTACAAACACAATATGACGGGACTGTCACTCACACACATTTGAACAGTCATCAGTTTCATAATAGAAAGTCGAGGTGTCGCGATTAAGCGTACAAATTAAACTTTAACCAAGGATAGAGAGCTTTTTGAAATAGCTATAAAAACTTAATACAGTGTCGTACGCAAAAATCGCTACGCATGAAGTGAGTACACTAGAAAAACATATTATAAAATACGGTTTAACCAAAATTTAAACAACGAATAACGATATTTCACGTATAGTAAAAGCGGACGCCATTATAAAACCACGACAACTAAATGTAGGGCACTACACACACCAACAAAAATACATACTCCTGTGAGTAAGGGATAGTAGGGCAAAAGTGGGAAAATCTTTGTAAATCGGAAAAAATTGTTCACTTTCAAATACTTTTATGTTTATTTTAGAACCCCTTGAAGAAGGTTAAATAAATTAACCGAAACGTCGGATGTAGGAGCAACAAAGTATTTGCTACTTATTAAGACTGCTATCGCCGAAAGAAATTCAATCTTCATAGCAAAACTTCAGTCGTCAATTCCCAGATAATTAATTTGTAAATTCCTCCAGAAATACTTTCGGGAGCTCCTCTAAGAGTTTCCATTGAACATTCCACAGGAAAAGCCTTTGTGAAATTCTCCAGAAGTTTTTTCGAAAGGTTTTTCGGGAAATCCTCTGAAAATTCTAAGAAATCCATATAAAATTCCCTAAGGTTTTGTAAAAGAAATATGCTGGAGGCAGTTCTGAAGAAAGTTCTCAGGGAAATTCCGATTAGACGTCCTTCTTTGCACTGGCAAAGGAATATCTGGAAGAATTTTCTGGATTTATTTTCGGAGTAATTTGGTGAGAATTCTCCAAAGAAATTCCTGGAATTTAAGAATTTTGAAAATTCTTTCACAAAAATCCTTTGGAAACACCTTTTGTAATTCGTTCGGATATTCCTAAAGTTTTGTCCTAAAATTTCTGGAGGGAACTTTAAATGAAATACTGGATAAATTTGAGAAGAAATAGGATTTTCGCTGTAGCGATTTCCCAGGGAATTAATAAAATTATTTCTAAAGGAATTCCTGTAGGAATTTCTGAAAATATTACAAAAGGAATTTTTGGAAGATATCCCTCAAGAATTCTTAGAATTTCTGAACGAAGTTCTGGAAGAATTCCTTACGGAACTAAGCTTTCCTATAGAAATTTCTGAAGAAATTTTTCGGAATTTAGTGAGTTAGTTAGTCGATGAAAACTGAATTCATTTGCGGAGGATCTTTTTAAAACAAGTCCTGGTGGATTTTTTTTGGTCTGCGACTTGTAACCGTTGCTGCTGCTAGAGGGATGGCAGTACCTACTTCGCGCGTAAGAATATCTACATACACACCTGGCAACATCCGAGTGGAGGCACTTGCTCACAGATAGACCACGTGCTGGTCGACGGACGACATTTCTCGGATGTTAAAGATGTAAGGTCCCGAACATCGACTCGGATCACTACCTTGTAGTTGCAAAAATTAGGGCGCGACTCTCCAGCGTCACGAATTCACGAAACAACAGAACGATGCGTTTCTACACCCAACGCTTGTCAGTTGAAGGAGTTGCTGAATAGTACCATCAGAAGCTGGACAAGCAGATAGGAGATGCCACCGGATCTGGCGACATCAACAAATTGTGGGAAAATATCCACGAAGCTCTGACTACAACAGCGCAGGAAGTGTTAGGCACTGCACAGCGAAGCCAACGAATTGGTTGGTTTGATGAGGAGTGCCAGCGAGTGACGGACGAGAAACGAATCCACCGCAGAAAAAAAGGCAACACGAAGAGAGTGTGATGGCTGAAGCGCAAGAGAATATGGATAGGAACGATATGCGGAGGATTTACGCAACTGACAATGGCGCTCGGCATAAGACTACGCCAGTCCCCGACATGTGCAATGACCGAGAGGAGAATTTGCTGACAGTCAAGACTATGGTGGCAGCCAGGTGGAAGGAGCACACGGAAGTGAGCAGCTGCATCAATCAATCCATCACATTATCCAAAACATATGGGAGTATGAAAAACTGCCTGCCGGCTGGTTGGATGGCCCCATATGCCCGATCTATAAGAAAGCGCACAGACTGGAGTGTGACTTGCCGACTCAACATCTATTCATTGATTTCAAAGCAGCGTACGATTCAGTGAAAAGAAATGAGCTGTGGCAGATAATGCCTGAACATGGTTTTCTGGCGAAACTGATTAGGCTGATACGTGCAACGCTGGATGGCTTGAAATCAAGTATTCGGATGCAGACGAAGTGTCATCCTAGTTTGTGACCTTAGACGGATTGAAGCAGGGTAATGCACTTTCGAATTTATTGTTCAACATTGCACTCGAAGGCGCTATTAGGAGATCTGGCGTGCAGAGGAACGGCACTATCATCACACGGTCACATATGCTCCTGGGCTTTGCGGACGACATCGACCTTATTGGAATCGATCGCAGAGCAGTAGTGGAGGCTTTTGTCCCACTGAAGAGGGAGACGGCGAGGATAGGCTTAACCATTAACTCTACCAAGACAAAGTACATGGTGGCAGGTAGATATAGAGGAAGACCTAGTGGTATTGGTGCTGAGGTAGTGCTTGATGGGGATGTGTTTGAAGTTGTTGAAGAATTTGTTTACCTTGGAACGCTTGTGACATGTGACAATGACGTTTCCAATGAAGTGAAAATACGTATTGCTGCTGCGAATAGGGCCTTTTACGGATTATGTAACCAGCTTAGGTCCCGCAGCATGCAGACTGAAACTTGCTCTATACAAAACTCTGATTCTACCAGTGGCCCTTTATGGACATGAAGCATGAACATTAAAAGAGGCATACCGGAGAGCTCTCGGGGTTTTCGAGCGAAAAGTGCTGCGTACAATACTCGGAGGGAAACTAGAAAATTGTTTGTGGCGCAGACGCATGAATCATGAGCTGTATCAAGTATACAAAGAAGAAAATATTGCGAATCGTATAAAATACGGCAGACTTTAGTGGGCTGGTCACTTAATGCCGTCGGAAGTGTCGGAAGAAAGAATAGCGAAAACAATATTCAACAGAGGGGCCGGCGACTTCGTGGAAGGCCACGAATACGCTGGCTGCACGCGGTGGAATCAGACCTCGGGACCCTGAACGTTCAGGGAAACTGACGATTATGGAGCTCTACAATACGCCAGGCATAGGTGTATCGACGCTGTAGCCAACCAGGTATCCTGTTGGCATTTTAAAATGAATTAGTGGAATAATTTTTAATGAAATTTTGAAGGAATTCCTAACAAAAATTGAAGGTAGGATTTTATGGAATTAATTCCTGGAGGTATTTCCTATAGGATTATTTTAGGCATTTACAAAAAAAATGTCTGCAAGACTTTCCAAAGTATTTCTGGATAAATTTATGAAATAACGCCAAGTAGGTCAGTCATCAGGGGTCTCCTGTAGCCTTGCCAGCAAAGGCGTAGGATTACCAATCCGGAGATGGCGAGTTCGATTCTCGGTCCGGTCTGGGATGTTTTCGGGTTGGAAACTTTCTCGACACCCTGGGCATAGTGTATCCATTGTACTTCCCACACAAGATACATACTCATGCAATGGTGGACATAGAAAAGCTTTCAATTAATAACTGAGGAAATGCTAATAGAATACTAAGTTGAAAAGCAGGCCAAGTTCCAGTTGGAATGTAGAGCCATTGAAGAAGAAGAAGAAGAAGATCAGTTATCAACACCTAGGAGTTCGCCCAGAAGATTGGAATCAGGACACAACAAAGAAGAGGACATAATGGTATCTTTCGACGTAGCGGCATTGTTTCCAAGCGTTCCAGTGAAAGACGCTCTGAATCTTCTGGATGATTGACTGCTTACACAAAGTACAGAAACAGCAAAACAGGAATTAAAGGGAATTGTACTAAACTCGTCTTATGACAGGGACCAAGATGAATATTCCAAGATTTTTTTCGAGGAATTTCTGGAGGAACTCCTGAACCAAATAGAAGGATGGATTATAATCTCGATATTTTGGGGGATTTTCTTGGATTGCTGTCTTAATTTCAGTGTCAAAATAGGGTTTTGTTTAACTTCTGTACTGGCCAAATTATGAATGAACCAATTACGTCAAAATTGTTGGTTAACCAACATTACCACAACTCTGGCACCGCCAGTGCTAATTTACAAGGGTCCAGATGATCTCCTAAGTGATAAAAACTTAATCATTTGCCTAAACTGAAGAGAGGTCTGCATGAGTTTGAGAAATCTAAACTACCAGTTATATAGCCCAACTGGATGCACTCCAACAGGTGAAATCAGTAGATAGGATCCAGTTTTTTTGTAACCGTAAAGTCTCACACTTATACCCCCTTGCGAAGCAATCCATTTTAGGCATTGCGTTGGGCTCGGTCCAATGCTATCCTTGCTTATTTCGTACTGACTGATTGTCATCGGAACATTTCCATCTTTAAAATAGGAAAACTTTTCTCTTAATAATTTGAAATGTTCTGAAAAATAGGAAGTTCGTAATATTAAACTGAAGTTTAATAAATAAAATGCGGAAATGGTAGTCTCAGCGATGGAAACAGTTACTGTTAAAAACAGGGTTGGTTTGCTCTGAGGAGTATTCAAGAGAAGGTGTAAAAACTTCTCTTTTCTCGATCTGTTATCCGAGTGTATTGCGCAGAAATACACTTTATCTTTGTATGAAGGAGCGTGCGTAGTATCCACTCTTCGTCGCACAAACCCACAAGTGTAAAGAGTACAGGAAAATGGTTATTTGCTGTTTACCAAAATGCATACATTTAGGCTATATTCTAAATCTTCCATGTAAATACGTTGTTGTGAGCGCCTAAACATAGACCATTTTGTACACAATATCAAAACACACGCGACCGAAAATATTCTCACTCTTTATCGATCATGTTTCTCTTGGCTTCAATCACACTTACGTGTGAACGCTCTCGAGTGTGAATCAATACACTTCTCTTTATTTGTAAAATCTCTACACATTTCAAGACGAAGTGTGAGAAATGACCAACCCTGGTTAAAAATATGTATAGCAACTGACAATTGCTATTATGACGAGTGTGGAAATCTGTACAGGGCACTGTGCCTATGAATCTCTTTTTTTATTTTCATGAAAGTTAGGATACAACAAGACCAGTAACTATAAATTTTGACGGTTAGTGGTCTTGTTGTTATCTAAGATTGTGGATGAATGCCGAAATAGGACTAGCCAAACTTTTTGAGTGAATCTACGGAATTGATGTTCAAGCAGTCTTGCATCGCTGTGTCTAAGGCATTCGCTCGGCCACGACAATAAGTTTACATTGCTTAAGATTTCATGAGTTATATTGAAATAAATGCCATTTTTAGGTGATTTTCATAGATAAAACGCGATTTATGTATACTTGGCCTATGCATACAAATAATCAATTGAATTCAATGTTTTACGTTTAATTCATTAGCATGTCCATTTAACTCAAACACTTGCCCAAACAATAGTGGTTTAGATCCCTAATATCCCTTATATGAAAAATACGCGATTGCTAAGGGTGGAATATGGAATTACCCCCGCCCTCCCACCAGGGTGAGTGGGGTGGGTTGTCAGGAAAGTTAATGTACATAAAATAAAAACGCTATAGCTTCAAAATGATCAAATTTTGATTTCTATTGAAGGCGATTTATCTTTTGGTCTGCTCTTCAACTAAGTTTTCTATCAGCATTTTTTTATTCTTTATTAGAGTGATTTTTTATATTTTGAAAAGTTCATCTCACATTCTATCAGCATTTTCACAGTATAAATATTTTAAAATAGGACACATTGAATTTGTCTTTCTTTCTGTTGTCCATTATTATAAGGTAATAAGGAATCGATTGTATAGAATGGTCATAGATACGTACTTAAAGTTATTTGGCGGAAGGTCATCAGGTTGATAATAATCTCCAACTCACTAATTACACACTTTGGGAATCTTGACTGTGGCTGGAAAACTAATAATGGTTCGAGATAACTGTTATGATTTTTGCTCGTGATGCCATCGACTAATGCATGCAGATAAATGAGAAAATATCGAATGGCAGAGATTCAAAAACTTAGTACAATTACAAGCCAGAAAAAGAAAACGAGAACAGACATGAAAGGGAAGTCAATGAGCACAAGAGCACAACCAAATTATTAACATAGCACGTAATTTCAATCATAATTGTTTGCCAAACAGGACATTTCCAACTGTGCCGTTTCACGTCATCAGCGCTTTTTGCTGGGCTTTACTCTGGATTATTAGAATGGGAAACCCGCAAACAAGAAGTACCGAGCCGCTTTGTATATCAGTAGGTATGCTCGTAGGCTGGTGTGTTCTAGGAATGTTACCGGTAAAAGAAAAAAGAAACCGAGAAAGTGTGACAAAAAGTAGAACACTTTGTGGTAAACTTTTGCCGACAAATACTGTTTCAATGAAGCAGAATCTGAATGGACTGTGTTGAAGGTAAATTGCTCTCGGGCTATTGTTTCTCTGGAGGGAAAGAAGCTGTATGGCAAACTTCAAACCAAACTGTTACGTTTACTTTATTTGTCCTGTAAAAAAGACAAAGAAAAAAATATCAAACTTTTAAATATTTTACGCAAAACTCTTCTCATAACTCATTATGTGCTTTATAGAACTTCGTTTCCATTGAAACAATTCTCATCCATAAGTTGGTTTTAAGGAAACAAGTTTCGTGACTAGGGCTCATTCACAAATTACATAACGTCTTAAGGGGTGGGTGGATACACAATGCATATAGCCTTACAAATTGTTACGATTCGTCTAGGAGGAGGGTGTTCAGTTCTGTTACGGGTAACATTTATGATAATAAAATAATATAAAAAACGAAATTACTAATTAAATTCAAATTTAACAGTATTATTATGTATTAGGTATGTGGAAAGTTAAGGTAGAGTTCATTAAAAATACCAATTTATAATTTTTTTGTGAAATTTTAGTAAAACGTTATGCGTCACAGATGGGGGTGGGTAGGTTTAAAAGAAATATTACAAACAAGTCACAGAGGGGTGGTTGTGGTTTCAAATCGGTGTTTTTTTGTTGAGAATGAGCACCTACCATCTTCTAATCCGCAAAGGCGGTGTGATACATCATTTCTTCACGTGGCTGCCATTCTGTGTACGGTTTTGGAATTCTGGGAGGTTCCGTTTGTAATAAATGAAAAAAAAATCCTATTTTGAGATGCAGTGTTTTCTATATTAGGGTACGATTTACGATTACGAAAAATCAAAACACGTCACAAAAATATGATAATATCTAGGCCGTTTCTTGATGGATTTTCAATTTTTCACCGCTTCTCGATGGACAGCACCGACGAACAGCGACGGAAAGTATGCAAGGTTCTGAAGACTTTCCTAGTGATGTCATTTACCTGAGTGGACTATCGGAGGTTTTGATCCATTTGTAAGCCTAAATTGGTAACTGATATAGGGATGGATTCTGAGCAAAACGTGATATTGGTGTTTGGTGTAGTGATTCCGTTTTCGCAAAATATGATGGCTTGAGTTTTTTAGGGTTTGGAATTTTCTCTTGCCCATCGTTCTATATATTGGAGATCGTTGTTCACTTCTACTACGAGCCTCTCGATATCTTGCTTAGGGCCGGCTAAGTATGTAGATTTTAAAATCGTCGGCATACAGTTGGTAGCTGCATTTCAATCCATTGGGAAAGCTGTTAATGTGAATGGTGGACAGAAGAGCGCTCAGACAAGATCCTTGAGGAGTTCCGTCTGCGAGAGGATGATCTGTGGATATCGTATTACCCAGTTTTAGCATTTGGCTACAAAGTCCTAGAAACGATGTATTTAGCTCACAGACATCCTGGATGAAATGGAATTCTTCGACGAGTTTCTTTTCTTGGAAATGGAAGAGAGAACTGTAATAGGGCGGAGTTCCTTTGGTTGAACTGGATTCGGAACTTTAGGAATGGGGGCTAGTTGAAATAGTTTACGAGAACCGGATAGATGAGGGACACAATAGTTTTACGAAGGAATCGAGATGCCGTCAACACCAGTGGCATTCGTTTGGATTTTTCGCGATTTTCAAGAATATATCACCAACATTTGTGTAGCAAAATTTAAAACATTGAGATTCGTCATTTTCGATAGTAGGTACTTAGGACATTGTCTTGATCGTTGGTTGGTGTAGCAGTAGGTTGTGACGTTGTCGGTAGTTGGTGATATCCTTCACAAAAGAAACGGTTCAGCTGTTCCACATCGAACGTTTCTGAAGGCAGATTATGTTTGCTGTTGTTGTGGATACCAGTATCTATTATAGGGGAACTGTTCCGATTTCCATCTCACTGAACATATATTCATCTCATCGCAAAACAGAGAAATACAATACCAATCTCGTCGCTTATTTTTGCTAACAGGCGTGCTTACTGGTGAAAAAAATCACAAAAATAAGAAATCAACCAGCTTCCTTTCCATTGCTTTGTTTTTGATGGGATGGAAATAGGGATGAATTGCTGAACCGTTCCCCTATATGAAGATAATGATGATAATGATCCCGACACATACCCCTACAAAGGTTTGAGCTGGACGAGTATTGTTTAAGAAATTTAATTAAGATCAATTTAATATGATTTGCAAACAAATAAACAACGATACGATTATTTCTACAGATATAAACTTATATGCAACTTTCAAATACTATACAGAAAAAAAACATAAATTTTAAAATTTATATTGAAAATTGGAAAATTTTAAATTGGAATGCCCGCTTTTTGAAAGGTACGGAAGATGAGTTATTCAACTTCCTATCAGTTCATAATGTGCACATTGCCATTATATAACTGAAACATATTTAAAACCTGGACTCTTCATCAAAAGAGATCCAAATTATTTTATTCACTGAAATGATCGTTCTGGCAGCGCCTGTGGTGGGGTCGCCATTGTCATTAACAGACGTATCGAACACAAATTATATTCTTCATTTGAAACCAACGTTTTCAAAACCTTGGGAGTTTCTGTTGAAACAAATTTTGGACAATTCTTTTTTATTGCTGCCTACTTGCCTTTCCAGTGCAATGGGCAGCAAAGGAATTTGTTGAGAGCTATTCTTCAAATTCTAACTCGCAACAAATCCGAATTTTTCATAATTGGTGTCTTCAATGCCAAACACCGTTCATGGAATAATACTCAAAGCAATTCCAATAGTAACATTTTATTTGAAGATTGTTATACTATTCAATATCCCAATGGACTTGTTTTTCTTCCAGTCGAAATCCTTCTACAATTGATTTAGTTTTAACGGATTCAAGTCACACAATATTGAACAAACGGTTTTGTAACGAATTAGAGCACGTTTTGTATGAATGACCCCCAAAAATCATATTTTGAGCATAATTGGTGTGTTGATGTGAAAATTGACTTTTTTTTTTTAAGATTCCTTAATAACTTTGGCAGGTTTCAAGATAGATCAAAGTAGTCTTAGCTTAGCTTAGCTTAGCTTTGACTGACTACACATATCTATGGTTGCTACTCCGTGATTGACCAGAATCAGTGAAATTGCACAAAGAATCAACTGAATGATTGACTGGGATTGTTCAAGCATTCTCAGTGTGCAAGTTTCAGTGACTCTAAAATTCAAATGATCAATAACGGCGCCGGCCACGTCCTTGTAGTCAGTTAGGAAGAAGGAAGGAATATTAGTAGGTGGTTTTGCTATTTGAAGACCGTGTTTACCTCTGCGTCTCCACAAAACCACAGGAAGGATTATCAGCTAGTTGGCAGGCATCGTTGGATATCGATTCACTCTGATAAGCGATACGACCGTGTCATTCTTTATACACAGTGATTTTACCTAGCTATGAATCGGGCGCGAAAAGTAGTACAAACTAACTACCGGCCTACCGGGCGCGCAATGCAGAACACAATATTTCGACCGATCGCGCGATCGTCGTTCTGCTGTCCGAAACAAGAGAAATCATGCACTGAACTGATTTTTATCACCGGCCGCGCTATGCAGAACACAATATTTCATCCGATCGTGCCATCGTTCTGCTGTCCGAATCAAGAGAAATCTCGCACTGAACTGATTTTTATTACCGGCCGCGCAAAGCAGAACACAATATTTCATCCGATCGCGCCACCGTTCTGCTGTCCGAATCAAGAGAAATCTCGCACTGAACTGATTTTTATTACCGGCCGCGCAAAGCAGAACACAATATTTCGTCCGATCGCGCCATCGTTCTGCTGTCCGAAACAAGAGAAATCTCGCACTGAACTGATTTTTATTACCGGCCGCGCAATGCAGAACAAATATTTCGGCCGATCGCGTCATCGTTCTGCAGTCCGAAACAAGAGAAATCACGCACTGAACTGATTTTTATTATTAATTGCATATTATTCGGCAACTCGGCCGTACGAAAACCATTTTTTTGTTAAATATCTTGGCTGTGCATATGCACAGCATATGTTTCGAAATGGACAAATTGATATGAAATTTGCGAAAAAGAATCCACGTGTCTTGGAGGGACTCGAACCCTCAACCTCCTACTCTCTAGATAGGCGTGATAACCCCTACACAACAAGACCACTTAAAGGTCACGTTTGCGGAAAAGCCATCAGAATCCGAGTACCAACCTCCACCGCGGTTAGCTCTCTTTTTTGCAAATTGAATATCTTTCGGATGCTTGATTTGCCCAATCTCCACATTTGCTTTACTGTTGTATATCCACAGCCAAGCGAGTGCACATTGTTTATTAAACGAGAGGATCGCACTCCAAGGCAATCAAACTCATCAAATGCTTTAGCCAAGCAAGCCTTTGGCACAGCAGAGTGCGATTGAATTCGCATTCTATACCGTCCCGTTACTGGGGGCATGGAGTGCGATCCTCTCGTTTAATAAACAATGTGCACTCGCTTGGATATACAACAGTAAAGCACATGTGGAGATTGGACAAATCAAGCATCCGAAAGATATTCAATTTGCAAAAGAGAGCTAACCGCGGTGGAGGTTGGTACTCGGATTCTGATGGCTTTTCCGCAAACGTGACCTTTATGGTCTTGTTGTGTAGGGGTTATCACGCCTATCTAGAGAGTAGGAGGTTGAGGGTTCGAGTCCCTCCAAGACACGTGGATTCTTTTTCGCAAATTTCATATCAATTTGTCCATTTCGAAACATATGCTGTGCATATGCACAGCCAAGATATTTAACAAAAAAATGATTTTTATTACCGGCCGCGCAATGCAGAACAAATATTTCGGCCGATCGCGCCATCGTTCTGCTGTCCGAATCAAGAGAAATCTCGCACTGAACTGATTTTTATTACCGGCCGCGCAAAGCAGAACACAATATTTCATCCGATCGCGCCATCGTTCTGCTGTCCGAAACAAGAGAAATCTCGCACTGAACTGATTTTTATTACCGGCCGCGCAAAGCAGAACACAATATTTCGGCCGATCGCGCCATCGTTCTGCTGTCCGAATCAAGAGAAATCTCGCACTGAACTGATTTTTATTACCGGCCGCGCAAAGCAGAACACAATATTTCATCCGATCGCGCCATCGTTCTGCTGTCCGAAACAAGAGAAATCTCGCACTGAACTGATTTTTATTACCGGCCGCGCAAAGCAGAACACAATATTTCGGCCGATCGCGCCATCGTTCTGCTGTCCGAATCAAGAGAAATCTAGCACTGAACTGATTTTTATTACCGGCCGCGTAAAGCAGAACACAATATTTCGGCCGATCGCGCCACCGTTCTGCTGTCCGAATCAAGAGAAATCTCGCACTGAACTGATTTTTATTACCGGCCGCGCAAAGCAGAACACAATATTTCGGCCGATCGCGCCATCGTTCTGCTGTCCGAATCAAGAGAAATCTCGCACTGAACTGATTTTTATTACCGGCCGCGCAAAGCAGAACACAATATTTCATCCGATCGCGCCATCGTTCTGCTGTCCGAAACAAGAGAAATCTCGCACTGAACTGATTTTTATTACCGGCCGCGCAAAGCAGAACACAATATTTCGGCCGATCGCGCCATCGTTCTGCTGTCCGAATCAAGAGAAATCTCGCACTGAACTGATTTTTATTACCGGCCGCGCAAAGCAGAACACAATATTTCATCCGATCGCGCCATCGTTCTGCTGTCCGAAACAAGAGAAATCTCGCACTGAACTGAGCTTTATTACCGGCCGCGTAAAGTAGAACATAATATTTCGGCCGATCGCGCCATCGTTCTGCTGTCCGAATCAAGAGAAATCTCGCACTGAACTGATTTTTATTACCGGCCGCGCAAAGCAGAACACAATATTTCATCCGATCGCGCCATCGTTCTGCTGTCCGAAACAAGAGAAATCTCGCACTGAACTGATTTTTATTACCGGCCGCGCAAAGCAGAACACAATATTTCATCCGATCGCGCCATCGTTCTGCTGTCCGAAACAAGAGAAATCTCGCACTGAACTGATTTTTATTACCGGCCGCGCAAAGCAGAACACAATATTTCGGCCGATCGCGCCATCGTTCTGCTGTCCGAATCAAGAGAAATCTAGCACTGAACTGATTTTTATTACCGGCCGCGCAAAGCAGAACACAATATTTCATCCGATCGCGCCATCGTTCTGCTGTCCGAAACAAGAGAAATCTCGCACTGAACTGATTTTTATTACCGGCCGCGCAAAGCCGAACACAATATTTCGGCCGATCGCGCCACCGTTCTGCTGTCCGAATCAAGAGAAATCTCGCACTGAACTGATTTTTATTACCGGCCGCGCAAAGCAGAACACAATATTTCGGCCGATCGCGCCACTGTTCTGCTGTCCGAATCAAGAGAAATCTCGCACTGAACTGATTTTTATTACCGGCCGCGCAAAGCAGAACACAATATTTCGGCCGATCGCGCCATCGTTCTGCTGTCCGAATCAAGAGAAATCTCGCACTGAACTGATTTTTATTACCGGCCGCGCAAAGCAGAACACAATATTTCATCCGATCGCGCCATCGTTCTGCTGTCCGAAACAAGAGAAATCTCGCACTGAACTGATTTTTATTACCGGCCGCGCAAAGCAGAACACAATATTTCGGCCGATCGCGCCATCGTTCTGCTGTCCGAATCAAGAGAAATCTCGCACTGAACTGATTTTTATTACCGGCCGCGCAAAGCAGAACACAATATTTCATCCGATCGCGCCATCGTTCTGCTGTCCGAAACAAGAGAAATCTCGCACTGAACTGATTTTTATTACCGGCCGCGCAAAGCAGAACACAATATTTCGGCCGATCGCGCCATCGTTCTGCTGTCCGAATCAAGAGAAATCTCGCACTGAACTGATTTTTATTACCGGCCGCGCAAAGCAGAACACAATATTTCATCCGATCGCGCCATCGTTCTGCTGTCCGAAACAAGAGAAATCTCGCACTGAACTGATTTTTATTACCGGCCGCGCAAAGCAGAACACAATATTTCGGCCGATCGCGCCATCGTTCTGCTGTCCGAATCAAGAGAAATCTAGCACTGAACTGATTTTTATTACCGGCCGCGCAAAGCAGAACACAATATTTCGGCCGATCGCGCCACTGTTCTGCTGTCCGAATCAAGAGAAATCTCGCACTGAACTCTCAAGATAGATCAAAGTAGTCTTCTAGACAATCATGTTTTTTGTCATTATGCACAACTTTCTAGAATAAATCATAGTGCTAAAATCATTTTCAAAAAAATTATGCTCAAAATATGATTTTTGGGTATCATTCATACAAAACGTGCTCTAATTCGTTACAAAACCGTTTGTCCAATATTGTGTCTTCAGGAAAGATGTTCCAATTCACATTATTTATAACATTGCAGAGGACAACCATTGCTTTTGTACATCTACGTAGTTTTTTTTCCTATCGCCCTTTAAGGTGGATAGATCATTGATATTTTCTTATCAAAAGAAAGCCCAAGGAATATCCTTCAACTCTTCTGAAGACATCATGACTCTAAAATGTAGTTTTCAGGTCGAAAACTAAAAAACGCACGTTTTAGGGGCTTCTGAACCAGTGTGCAGCTGTGTGGCCAATTGGTAACCCATGCTGACTTTGACTCTGATTATCTTCCTGTGACATTTGAAATCTCACATGAAGCCAATAATAGTCCTCTCAGCTCTACTGAGAGTGGCACTCCCAACGGAAGAGCAGCTAGGCGCAGCATCTCTTGAAGATGGCTGGAGAGATATTCGATCCGCCATTGGAAGCACCGCAACCGCTGCTCTAGGCACGGTGGCTCCGGATCAGAGAAACGACTGGTATGTGAGCAGTTAGTAGAAGAGAAGAATGCAGCATGGGCGAGACAGAGTCTATTATATATAGAGTTACGCAAAGAGTGAAGCCAAATCTACCTATTGAACTGTCAAACCGTCTACCTATCGAGCAAAGTAAACAAATGCTTGTTGGTAAGGCGGAAGTATTGTTATCGCCTGATTATTATTATGGCGAATTAAAACTCATGAATTGAAATGTATTAGATTTGTTCTAGAAACAGCTTCAAAAAACTTCAATACACCCCCCAATAAAGTTGCAACAAGAAACTCTCGTGTTTGCACGCTGTAGGTGACTTTGATTATCGAATTAAAAAGGTTTAGAAGTGATCACTCCCGTGAAGTCACTTGAAGGGTTGAACAAAAATGAAAGTTTTCAACATAATAACAAGAGCATCATTCAGAATAAAAGTAAGAAGATCCTCTTTGCGCAACTCTATATAATAGACTCTGGGGCGAGATTGTTGCAACACCGCACGAGGTCGAACGAGGCACGATACAAACGGGCGCGGAACAGACAAAACTCGATTTTCCGGAGGAAAAAGCGCCAGCAGGAAGATCGAGACCGTGAAGAGACGGAGGAACTGTACCGCGCTAATAACGCACGAAAGTTCTATGAGAAGTTGAACCGTTCACGTAAGGGCCACAGCTCGATATGTGTAAGAACCTAAATGGGAACCTTCTTACAAACGAGCGTGAAGTGATCCAAAGGTGGCGGCAGCACTACGAAGAGCACCTGAATGGCGATATGGCAGACAACGGTGGCGGTATGGTAATGAACTTAGGAGCACGCGCGCAGGACATGCGACTTCCGGCTCCGAATCTCCAGGAAATCCAGGAGGAGATCGGCCGGCTGAAAAACAACAAAGCCCCTGGAGTTGACCAACTACCAGGAGAGCTGTTTAAACACGGTGGTGAGGCACTGGCTAGAGCGCTGCACTGGGTGATTACCAAGGTTTAGAAGGATGAGGTTCTGCCGCAGGAGTGGATGGAAGGTGTCGTGTGTCCCATCTACAAAAAGGGCGATAAGCTGGATTGTAGCAACTACCGCGCAATCACATTGCTGAACGCCGCCTACAAGGTACTCTCCCAAATTTTATGCCGCCGACTAACACCAATTGCAAGAGAGTTCGTGGGGCAGTACCAGGCGGGATTTATGGGTGAACGCTCTACCACAGACCAGGTGTTCGCTATACGTCAGGTATTGCAGAAATGCCGCGAATATAACGTGCCCACACATCATCTATTTATCGACTTCAAAGCCGCATATGATACAATCGATCGGGACCAGCTATGGCAGCTAATGCACGAAAACGGATTTCCGGATAAACTGACACGGTTGATCAAAGCGACGATGGATCGGGTGATGTGCGTAGTTCGAGTTTCAGGGGCATTCTCGAGTCCCTTCGAAACGCGTAGAGGGTTACGGCAAGGTGATGGTCTCTCGTGTCTGCTATTCAACATCGCTTTGGAGGGAGTAATACGAAGGGCAGGGATTGACACGAGTGGTACGATTTTCACGAAGTCCGTCCAGTTATTTGGTTTCGCCGACGACATTGATATCATGGCACGTAACTTTAAGAGGATGGAGGAAGCCTACATCAGATTGAAAAGCGAAGCTAAACGGATTGGACTAGTCATCAACACGTCGAAGACGAAGTACATGATAGGAAGAGGCTCAAGAGAGGTCAATGTAAGCCACCCACCACGAGTTTCTATCGGTGGTGACGAAATCGACCGCCGATAACGATACCAGCAGAGAAATTCGGAGACGCATAGTGGGTGGAAATCGTACGTACTTTGGACTCTGTAAGACGCTCCGATCGAATAGAGTTCGTCACCGTAACAAACTGACTATCTACAAAACGCTTATAAGACCGGTAGTTCTCTACGGACACGAGACCTGGACGATGCTCGTGGAGGACCAACGCGCACTGGGAGTTTTTGAAAGGAAAGTGTTGCGTACCATCTATGGTGGGGTGCAGATGGCGGACGGTACGTGGAGGAGGCGAATGAATCACGAGTTGCATCAGCTGTTGGGAGAACCACCCATCGTTCACACCGCGAAAATCGGAAGACTGCGGTAGGCCAGGCACGTAGCCAGAATGTCGGACAGTAATCCGGTGAAAATGGTTCTCGACAACGATCCGACGGGAACAAGAAGGCGAGGTGCACAGCGGGCAAGGTGGATCGATCAGGTGGAGGATGATTTGCGGACCCTCCGCAGACTGCGTGGTTGGCGAAGTGCAGCCATGGACCGAGCTGAATGGAGAAGACTTTTATGTGCAGCACAGGCCACTCCGGCCTTAGTCTGATAATAAATAAATAAAGCTCTACTTTTAATTAGCATAGGACGACGTCGTCTCTGCCGTCAGAGACCAGTACGGTACAGAGGTCGAGAAGACCACAGGCATCACCTCAATTCGTCGAGCTGAGTCGATCGGTATACAACACTATGGGTCTCCGGGCCTTTTATAAAAAGTTTATTTTTGGAGCGATCATATAGCCTTAGTACACGAGGAAGGCAAAAGGTGTGGCATCTCAACCGGATTTACCCTATGAGATAAACCCAATAGTGGTACACTCCGAGCAAAGATGTTGACAAATGATTCTGAAAAATAAGGGAAAATTAAGTAAAATAGACCAAAATCTTGTTTACCGTGCCGTGTTCTTAATTCGATTTTTCTAATTTTATTTTTTTTTCTGGCGTTTTCCAGTTTCTACAAGAAAAGATATCAATGAGGGAGAATTGGGGTAAAATGGGATCAATATCTCAACTGTTAGCTTTTTGCAGCGAATGAAACCATATTCGTTCGATTCTCCAGAGATTTTTGCTTGAGAAAATGTATTGGTTGTCAAATTCGTCCCACTCCGAGCTGAAAAACCGAATTCTTTCGGTTTTGAGGTTCTTTTTTCCCACCATGTATACTGCCCCCACTCGCATAACAGTCCCATTTGACTTTTCATCACTTTTGAGTTTACCCACTGAATAGGGTTGATTTCTAATGTACTTCCATAAATCATAATAAAAATTGCGATTTTGTATGCCCATCAGTGAAAAAAATACCAAGTCATGTGCGTCCCATATTGAAAGTACCCGCATAACAGTCCTACCAAGAATTTACATGACCTGATTGGACAACTAAACAATGTTTCGATCAAACTAAACCGTTTTACGGTAATCTATCGAATGATAAACAACTCAGCAAAATTTAAACAAGATCCGATGATGTTTCAATTTATAAGATTTTTTTTTAAAGTTTTATATGGAAGATGCGATTTGGAACTTCAATGGCTATTATCTCAGTATGCGAAAAAACGGTATGGGACTGATATGCGAGTGGGGGCAGTATATACCATGCTATACCATGCACGAGTCAAACAAATCCAGATTGCAAAAGTTTTCAACTCCAAGCAGTATCAACATTATCTGATATGGCGACATTTTGTTTGCAAATAACATGCATACAATCCGCATTTATTCATCACCCCCATTTTTCACCACTCCCCAAGTCCGTGTAAAGTTGAAATATCTTGTTTACTTTTTCCACTCTGGCATTGAATCCAGTCAGCCATTTAGTTCAAAATGTGCTATTTATCTTGAAACATGATCCATGCGAGCATTATGACCCCCCGTTCGTATGTTTATCAGAGGTATCCCATTCCGTTCTAATCGTGGAAAGAGTAACCCAGTGGACGTGTTTGAATTTCGACTTATTTGTGCTTTAATGGTTCCGTTCCTGAGCCATCACTTTGCATAATTAGTGCCATAATGGTTGATGAAGTTTTCCATTTCATAACAACCAAAGATAATCAATTAACAGCGAGGAAAAAAGACATTCTATAATGTTCATCAGCAACAACAGCTTCATCATTATTGCGATTATTATCGCGCGCGTCGTAAGACGCAAAACGATGCTGCTGGGTACTGTGTAGAAGTTGTTCACCATCCGGATTTTTCAGTGACGTAATTTGAAAAAGGATAGGATGTTCAAATCGCGAATACACATCACAAAACGATTGAAAACTTGAGCTTAGAAATGTAAGGTAGGTCATCATATCATCAAATCTATATTGCTTTTGCTAATTACCGAATCTACATTTGTCTGAAACGAGATCCTTGCGGGGATACTTGTTTTCGCTTTGTATAGGTTTGATATGCAGCCAGATTGCAATAGTGTCTGTATTCAGATGGAAAATTTTCTTGTCTAATACTTACTTAGTTAAGACACTTTGGTGTTTACATATTATTATACAATGAACACGCCCTACTTACGCCATTGTTGAAGATCCATACCCAGTGAAAAACATAATTAGATTCTCAAGAACTATCTCTAATTGCCCCCACGGAGAAAGTAATTCCACTCCTACTGCCTAATCGACTCAGGTTGAACTGTTGGCCCTCGTTAACAGCCACCCACAGAATTGGTGATACACTCATCTGGACACGCTCATACATCCTCGTTCTACTGTCTTTACCTTACGGCTACGAACGTTCGAAGAAAGTGCGGGGGTATCATTTAAATTGATACCGACTAATAAAAAACAGCATCGGATACCTAATTGGATGTGAGCATGCGACAAAACCGGCAATTCTAGTGGAGGGTAAACATACACCTAGATCTTTTTTTACGCGGTGGTTCATTAACTTTCTGGTTAACCTAAACTTTCAACCCTTTTTAAATAGATACCACCTAAATTTTGTTTGAATTCTTGGATTTTCTTTTTTGTGCTTTTTTTTTCATTCCAACCGCCTTACAATGAGCCTAGGTGTAGAGCAATGGCAAGCGACGTTCCGATGGAGTGAGTGTGGGTGGCTTAAGATCAACGCTATGGAGTTCTGGCGGCTATATCCTACGACGCCACGTTGGCTGCTGCATCGAAGGCGGAGGGCGAAAAAGAAGGTGATGCAACAGGTTTACCTTCCTATCGGCAGCAACTTTCTTCTCTGTCCTGTTTGCAAATACAGTTTTAATGAGCTCAGCTAACTCCAAACAATGTAGCGATAAAAACACTTGAGATGCATTAACAGGGGGTGGTTTCCCTGGATGCTCAGTAGCCGGCGGTGAAGGGAGCTTATAAGCAAATTGGTCTAATGAGCCGGAAGTGCATTTTCGTGGGAACGCTAACGAGATTGTTATTTGGTTGGAGTTGGCGAACGGCGCCCTAAGCAACGAAAATTGTCCTTTTCAGTACAATTAATTCAACTTCTCAAACATCCTCTTAGCATAACGAGCAGTATCTAAGGAAATCAAATTAAATGCAAAGCATTTGATTTCGCATTGGATTTAGAGGGTTAAAAAAATGTTATCAAATCATAAGATTAACCCCTGATACGAGTACAAATTTGCGTCTTACAAATCAGGAATTGTGAATTGTTGACAACAGCTTCTCATGCAACAGACATAAATAGATCATTAATGACAAATCGAGATTTGATAGCAAAAGGAGGTATGGACATGATTAGTCCTAAAAGAGATAAAATTTCAGACGACAATATGACTATTTTGCAATAAATTTTAGATGAATAGCAGGATCCGATGTTTGTGAGAAGTGATCAATAATTCCGACGGGCTTCGCAGTGTCCAGTATGCAGCAGAATAACATGCTCGTGTAGGAAAATTCGGTGACACGGAAATCACTCGCGAAACAAGAGAATGATGCGATACACAAAATAAGAACTTTTTTTAACGGTACAGAGTTCTAAACACGTCGACACGCGATGACTTTCTGTTTGTATAATGATTTTTGTTCTACACCCTCTAGTGGGTTGGTTGACAGCTGATAGCTATTGAGAGAATCCAAGGGGTGCGTCGATTTTCCACACTCCTCAATGCACAATAGCTTCCAGTCCACTCCCGTAGACCAAGTGCTACGTAGAACTGCATATCCCAAGTAGCATTTTAAGTTTTATAACGCTCTTGAATACCATAATCTACTCTACAAGAGTATTATAAAACCAGCATAAAACTAAAATGTTACTAGGGATGCTTGGTTGACCTCAAAGGTTTGGTCATCTCGTCAGCTATCATACTATCCCTCGGTGAAAACATGAGTTCGACGACCTTCTTATTGCACAATTGCTGAACAAATTTATGGCGAGTATCAAAGTGCTTCGAGGCCCAGTCGGCGCTGAGTATCCGTTTAGTTGTTGACCTGGAACGCAAACAACGACGAGAAAATGGCAAATTGTCTGCTTCAGATAGCACAAGGTTCAGTTTGCGGTCGTCCAATCATGTTGAGTCGGACCACAAATATATCCGGACGAGTGATCACTGCCAGATAGAACAGACCTCCTACAAGACCCCCATATTGCGTGGCATCCTCCAGAGCATCACTGTTTTCCCCAGATTCCAGGTAGTCTGGATCCATTGACGACCTAGCCTTCTTTGCGTTTGTCGTAACGAAGTGTCGTAACGAATGATTCTGACAGCTGAGAGAGTTCTCAGCCAATGTTTTAATGACATGAAATTCACATAAATCGAATCGTTTATTTTGTTGAACCGTCATCGGAGGTGAGAATGGGTCTCTGTTTCACCTATGTACATAGATTGCTTGCAGAAAACATTTAACATAAGGACAAGAAAACTGAATTATAAAAACTATTTTAACGATTTTGGTATCCAACCTCCAGACTGTCATGTCGGTGAAGGTGCAGACCCATTCTCACCCCCATATCCATTGTCACCACCGACGACGGAACTTCAAAAATTTAGATTTAATATTCACGATATACCATTACGTTTTATAGGTGTCAGTGTCAGTTAAGATAAGAGGTGTCAGTAAAATTTAGTGGTCACGTGATTTTTCACGTAAGGCTGACGGGTTTATTATTCTGTGAGTTTCGGGGCATTTTTTTCTCGAACCCTTTCCGAATCCCGGATTTCCTCGTCGAGAGAGCCATTGAGGCAAGCAGCTTTTACATCTAAATGGTGGACATAGAATTTCCTGTTTGCATCAAGAGCAAGGAATATACGCAGTGATACATGGCTTGACACTGGCGCGTATACGACAGTGATGACAACTCCTTCACCTTGAGCTTCTACACTGGCTTTGTATTTTATCGGTTCGCACAACTGTTCCCACCCCCTTTCGTTGCTCTTTAGTTTGAAGAACATAAGTTGTTGAACATAAGTGCGTGCAAAAGATATTCAATTTGCAAAAAAAAACAGCTTACCAGGGTGGAGGTTGGTACTCGGATTCTGATGGCTTTTTTGCAAGCCTGACCTTCAAGTGGTCTTGTTGTGTAGGGATTAGCACGAGTAGGAGGTTGTGGGTTCGAGTCCCTTCAAGACGCGTGGATTGTTTTTCGCAAAACTAGAATCAATTTGTCCATTGCGGAATCATGTGCTGTGTATATCCGTAGCCAAGATATTTAACCTTATTTTCTTCTGGCAGGGTTGCCAGCCCCCAGTTCCATTGCGTTTGTGGGCTTCGAGCTTTTTCTCCGTAGTCACTGGGTTCCTCGCTTTTTAATTGCACTTTCTAGAACGTACTTCCCGAGACTCAGACTCAGAACGCCCAAAGGCTTGGCATCTTCGTAGAGATCTTGCCAATCAGACACGTATTCCGTTTCAGCGGATCCTGGTCTTCCGACGACTCGTACTTCAGCAAAACAATTTCACGCTGATTCTGCTTAGAAACACTTAGCTGGGATTTTAAATGGCCTACTTGGTTCATCTGAATTTCAACACACGACGATCCGTTGTCCAACTCTAGAACGTACAGAACGTAGCCACTCAGAGTCTCGTTCCTCATAGGACCACAGAGATCCGTATGCACGATGTCTAATATGCGGATGAATTTCCACTTGACGACCTCCGGAAGTGGCGCCCGCTTCACCAAATATACATGTTTCGCAAATAGCTTTCATGCCACAGTCGCTAGCTTACTGACAGACTAGAGGATACCGCAAGATCCGGCATGAATTTAACGTAACGCATATCGATCCGAACGATATTTTCACCTTCGTCGAACTCGTAAAGAACTCCGCGACCTTCACCGAGTATTTACGGCTTCTGTCCGTTGGTCATCGTAATCCAGCCCGTGGGCACGTTCAGTTAAAAAAACGCTCTGTCATTCGTCATATGGGCACTAGCGCCACTGTCGATTAGCCACGAACCAGAATCCCTAGCGACCATAAACGCGACGTGCTTCACTTCACCGTGTGCCAATTTGACTTTTCCGGCCATTCAACCCACTGTTTTCGTTCTATTTAGATGTATGTAATCCTTGTATTTCTGGTAGTTTCATCAGAGATGTCCGGGAATCTTGCAAAAGTGGCACTGGTGCATTTTCTTCTTCACTTCCGTGCGCGATGCTTTTTTTCTGCTTCGAACTACAACACGCGCTCGAATTGCGTTCTATACGGCGACCGTGCTCATCCGAGAGTTTCACTATACCCAGCGTGATTTCGTCATCCGGACGACTGGCAAGAACCGATACCAAACTGTCAAACGAACGGGTCAGTCTCCGGAGGAACATGCATACTTCCGTGTCTTTATCGAGCTACATTCCCGCGCCCTTCAAATCGTCTACAGCGAGCAAATGTTGCGGCACAACAGCATTTCAAGTTGAAATGTCTGCCAGTTTGTTCCGGAAAGCTTCGGAACGACAAACATGGCGTCAGACATTTCGACAACACTCACTGATCATTTTTCCAATCAGTGAGAACGTAAACAAACAAAAAACACTCCGAGGTTAGTTTGCTCGGGTAGTTTTTCCCTGTTTCATAGAGCACTGCGATGAAAAATGAATCACTACTTTCCCTCTCCAAACGGATCTCGGGAGTTTGGTCCAAAACACTTTTCCTTCGTTATTAACTTTTCTGTTCGGGACGATTCAAATATGACGTCCACTACTTTTTGAGATTTCTAGACCCCCCCTCCCCCCTCTGTCACTCGTTTTGTATACCTAGTATATGCAGTGTCACAAAATCTTAGACCCCCTCCCCCCCTAAAACCTGAGACATCATTGTTGAATGACCCCTTCCTTCTTTTTCTTCTATGGCTCTACATTCCAACTGGAACTTGGCCTGCTTTTAAACTTCTATTGGTATTATATTAGCATTTCCTCAGTTGTTAATGGAAAGCTTTTTTATGCCCGCATAAAATATATTTCATAAGTAGGGGAAATGACGGCTTTGGCAAATTTTGTACTTTTATTGTCAGGGGGGTTTTCTATAAATAATTATGCTGAAATTTGGCCTAAACATTCTTTGCATATCAAAGAATATTGTGGCTAAATTTCATAAAATTTGGTCAACAAGACCCCCCCTGACAATAATAGAACAAAACCTGCCAAAGCCGTCATTTTCCATATATATCTTGTGTGGCAAATACAATGGATACATTATGCCCAGGGAGTCAAGAATGTTTCCCACCTGAAAACATCCTAGATTGGACCGAGATTCTAAGTCGCAATCTCCGGATTGGCAATCCTACCCCTTTGCCCGCAAGACTTACTGGAGACTTTCCTCTTCCTGAAGGAGCAATCACTTGCACTTTTGTCTTCTGTTTCTTCCTTCCTTCTCGTCGCCCGGAATCGTAAGGAAATTTTCCGACGAGAAGAATTCACTCGCGAACCACCGCGAAGTCACTGCTTGTGGGGCCAATACCTGACGGACTGAGCAGTCTGCCGCGCCGTGCAGCAGAATAACGCGTTCGTGGGGGAAAACTCGGTCACACGGAAATCACACGCGAAATAAGAGAATTATGCGATACGCAAAAGAGGGACGGTTTCTCTATACAGAGTTCTGAACACGTCTTGACGCGATGACTTTCGGTTGGTATAATGATTTTTGTCCTACACACGCCGCGTTGATTCTTTGACCGCTGTGTCTGACAGGTGTGGAGATAATCCGAGGGGTGCGTCGATGTTCTTGATATTTAAATGATATTTAAGTGCAAATGTTTGATACTGTTGCCTGTTCATTTATCTCTTATAGTCGAACCTGATTGATTTCTTTATACTAATGACACACTGGTGGTATAAGAACCATGGTACAAGAATATTGAAATGAGTACCGTACCGATTATTGTCTTTATCCAAGATAGTCTTGGAATAATTTTCTTGTCCTCTTGTACCATGGTACAAGTACCACAGGTGTGTCCTTCGTATTAGTGTTGTTTTTTTTCTCAATCAAATTGTCAATCGTTCCGTTCATCTGCTCTGTCCTTGTGTAAAGACAGCTGATCCGGCAATAATGAAGTAGCAACCGCGAGCGGTCAATCATGCTCATGCTCATCAAATTGTCAATCGTCAATCAATCCAGATTGATCTCTTCTAAACTCATGGAAACTTTATATTTTGACAATGTTCCAGCTTTCCCCGTCGAATTTCCCAACTTTTAGTATAAATAAACACTGATAAACAATCACAAGGCAAATCTATTAGTGAGAAAACCTTACGAAATCAAAGACCAAGTCCTGGTGTTGGGTGGGACACGTGGATATAGCGCAGCTGTCAACCCCTGGGACAGGACTTGCAAAGAGGAAAAATGTAACTTCATCTGCAACCAGCAAGCGCTGTCACGAATTGTCAGATGCAACCAGCACCTTTTGTGTGATAGTAATAATATCCCTCAAAAGTATTCCGAATGATTTGGTTTTACGAGTACTTTTTCATTTTGAAAAGTATTCTAGAATAGCCGGACAGCTTAATATTGCACAGTTATAAATACGTGTTTTATTCCCGATAGGAAAATCTCTTTAAAATGAGATTATAAATCCGTAAATTGGAAATACTTTTATTGCGCTCAGAAGATTCTACCCGGAATTTAGGTGAAACACTCAAGGAAACAGTTGAGAATCGATGATCAACTGTGATGAAAAGAAGAACAAGTGTCAAAACAAGGAAAAAGAAGCCGTCTTTGCAGGGCTCGTCTCAGGTCAACCCCATACAGATGCACCGTAGTAAACACACATTTAGGGAAATTCTGGCAGTTTTGGGCATTCTGACATTTTCGGTTTGTGCACGCTTAATTCAGTTGACCTTTTGTCATAAGTTTCAACGGGGTTAACTCCTGTAAACGACTCGTTAGCTTTTGCCGTGCACGTGAGTGCACTACACGATTCAAAGGAATAAATCATTTTTAAGTCATAAATCTATAAGTCAAAGAATAAAAGAGTAAACATATTTAGGTATGTATTTTATGTTTGCTACGGCGATTTTGGCTTTTGCTATACCCCTGGTTGGACACACGCACACCTGACACGACGTCACCCTGGCTAGCCAGGAGGTTTCTTTTTTCAATAAGAGAGAATGCATTTACGTACAACCCAGCACACGTGCTTAGGAGTTGCCAAACTACCACATGGAATAGTACGCGGAATTCCTCCAGTCTGGTGATTGGCCATGCCCACTAAAAGCACCTTGGGCTCCGCCATCGTTTCCCCCAGGAACTGCCTTTCAGCATTACTTCTGGGTGATATGCAGTACTTACTGTATTACCGAATTGAACTGCTCCGCGGAAATAACGCGCAGAGGGAAATCCCCGCAAAGAACAAATCATGCATAGTATGTCTTGAATTGACTTCAATCATTCAAACAAGTCCACTGTCCAATAATTTGAATGGCGTGGATTAACACAAGCAAGGAAAGATTTAATAATTATTGGAATCGACTTCCGAAGTCCTGTCGAATTCCACCCCACACTTCTTCTTCTTATTGGAATTACATCCCCACACTGGGACAGAGCCGCCCACAGCTTAGTGTTCATTAAGCACTTCCACAGTTATTAACTGCGAGGTTTTCTAAGCCAGGTTTACCATTTTTGCATTCGTATATCATGAGGCTAACACGATGATACTTTTATGGAAAGTCGAAAGGAAAGTCGAGACAATTTCCAATCCGAAAATTACCTAGACCGGCACCGGTAATCGAACCCAGCCACTCTCAGCATGGTCTTGCTTTGTAGCCGCGCGTCTTACCGCACGGCTAAGGAGGGCCCCTTCCACCCCACACTATGACTAGGAATAGTGCGCTTTTTGCGGCACACATGCTTATGGATACATGCAGCTTTTTTAGAAATATAACAGAGCCCAATGTCAAACCCCACCACATCATTGGCCTGCCCCGCAATTAACAGTGGCCAGGGAAGAGGTCACTAATTTCTCGGATATAGTCTCTGCTGCTCCATAAACTCGCAAACTTCATTTTTTTTGGAATATTTATGTATATTTAGGGTAAATCACTACTTGGGCCTATGGACCCGGTTCCCGGCTCACTACACCGAAAATTAATGATTTATACTGTTTGGAAGTCGTAGGTTTATGGTTGATATTTTTTAAAAAGTCTCCCATTTATTTTTCACAATACTCAATAGTCTATTTTTTTCAATCACTTGTTTTACTCCTAATTGATCCAATTGTACAAAATAAAAATGTAGATTTCAAAATTTCGCTCTCCGATGCCACACCACTGAGCCGGAGTGATTCTTTCCACTTTTACAAAACGGTATCATCGAATAAACACTTACCTGAAAATCTTCGCAGTGCTCGATACAACCATTGCTTGAAGCTGTTAATCACCACACCATAATTTTAAACACACGCACTTCAATTATTTATATTTGTTCGTTTCACTAGAACTTATTTAAACATATTAGAATACATTTTAAAATGTATTCTCAAACCGAACAAAAATTCACCTCGGCCCAAGAACTTCTAGCCGCACCGTGCTGCCAAAAGGCCAGGATTATGAAAATGATCCTTCATCGTTAATAGGAAAACTGTCTAATACGTTGACGCTATCATGTTATTTATAATTCTCTCGATTTTAAAAGGTGAAAAAAATATTGTTTTTAAGTATATGGAAGAAATTTGGATGTGTAAATATATCTTCTCAACCAAAAAAGAATGATTATGATTAATACCATCTGGCATCTTGTTGTCGTGGAACGTGCATATTTTTGTTTACGTCGCATTTTCTACCGTCCCGAGAGAGAATGAGAGTAAAATGTTGAGAGATTGAGTGAAATTCAGCTTAGGCCGGGAACTAGTTTTTCGTATGCCGGAATGGGAATCGCTAGGACTGAAATGAGTACTGCACCTCGTTAATTTAAATCAAATAAAAGCTTTTTTGAACGATATTTAGCACGAATATCTATTTTTTAAGCAGAAGTGAACGCACGGTGCCCCGGTAGACCGTTATTATAAAATAAAAATGTCCATCAAAACCAAGTACAGGGCTCGATTCCTGTGGTAATTCTGCACCTCTGGACCAATTTTTAAAAAAATCCCTAGGAGGATTCTCGAGAAATCTTGATTTGAAGTTTTTAGTTAAGAAATTTCAAAAGAATCCACATAAGAATCCAAAAATATCACCAAAAACCCTGATTAATCCACCTAGTAGATGTCCAATTCTTCTTGTACCTGCCGGTCGGAAGTAACCACCAGCTTTGCAGGGTTGCTGTCCGGCATTCTTGAAATATGCCCTGCCCATCGTACCAGCTTTAGCTACCTTCTGGGTACTGGGTTCGCCGTAGAGCTGGGCGAGCTCTTGTTTCAACCTTCGCCGCCACTCAACATTCTTTTGCGCAACGCCAAAGATAGTTCTAAGCACGCGTTGCCGTTATTAGAGCTATACATATTTACAATTGACTTATCTTACCAAACTGACTTAAGTATGTTTTTGTATGGCTAACTTGCTCGAGTTTAGTATAAGTGTTGCTTTCGATGTTTAATAGAATGAAAGGTAAAAATTAATTTGAATTTAGTGTTTATGTTCATAAAGGAGAGAAGTAAGACCAGAGTTCGTGTAGCATAATAGTAGTTCGAAGCTGTTATACTCGATTACAGCACATATTAACCGATCTTTGATGCCAAATCTCGTCAAAGTTCTAATCAACGGACTAGAAAAAGCATGTTTGATATGTAAGCCAAAACCTATTCCGGTACCTCTACAGAACTCTGCATGATAATTCAAGATATGGTACTTTGACGTGAATGGAAGCTGCGGCTTTTTTCCAGCTGCTAGAAAAGCCATCGATTGCTTCCTCAAAACCATGCTCGAGTTTCAAAGAGCTGTATCTTGCTTACGCTTTTTTAAATCATTCAGAACTTGCTGATTGAAATATTAATTAGAAAATTGTTAATGTTTAAGCAGAGTAATGACGTAATCCGAAAGATCGGGATTCTAGTGAACTCTATGCAATTTGTTGATGCCTCATCTGTACTTGGTTCACCCATAAATTTACTCAACATGGCGCTTCTTGAGCAACTTTAAAATCGTATTAACAATTCCGAACTAGATGTGTAGTGACGGAGATAAGCAAAGGTTCATTTTGTTTCTTTATTAAAGTGTTTTTAAAAGTTCAAAAATTGAATATTTTATCTTCGTCGTAACCGAAAACCCAAAAGAATATGCACAAAGCTTGTAATTTTTTTTTCTCTTGCGCATTTTCCCTGATGTTTTCGTTGGTTCTCGAGATATCATTCTATATGCCGAGCTCACTCTTGAAAATCGTAGCTTTTCCTTACCGCCATCTTTGGAGTCATTACCAGTTCGATGATCTTTTGGCGGAGAAATCTCAGAATATGACAAAGCTCCGTCAATTCAATTGTTACAGCATCTGACGAAGATCTAACCTGTTATATAATGCTTAATAGCTACACTACTTTAAACAAATTTTTAAGCTGTTGTTTTTTCATCAATTTGTCCGTACTACAATCTTCACTTCTGATGCTCGAATACATTTGTGAATACAATAAAAAAATACAAACTTTAATCTGAATGGCATTCAACAAAGAATCTGCAGCCTGCACGTAAATTCATGATTGATTCTGAACGAGAGGTAGCATACTTGAAGATAGACGGCTTCAAGCCAAAACATAACATAATCAGTTGTAAAAATTCATAATTGTAATAAGGCAACAAATGCAAACTGGTTGAAAACAACTTGGACCACTTTTTGGACGGCTTTGAAGGTATTTTGGGGATATTATTGAATTAAAATATAGATTCTTTTGAAATTTCCTTATTAAAAACTTCAAATCAAGATTTCTCGAGAATCCTCCTAGGGATTTTTTTAAAAATTGGTCCAGAGGTGCAGAATTACCACAGGAATCGAGCCCTGTACTTGGTTTTGATGGACATTTTTATTTTATAATAACGGTCTACCGGGGCACCGTGGAACCCCAATGCAGTATTATACAGCCCACAAAATTCAGGAAAACTTGCTTTCTGTCATAAATATCAATTAAATAATGCAGTCGTACGCATGTTAGGCCGGGAATGGGGTAAGAAACCCTATGTCGAATAGAAACGGTAAGGCATCTTTTCTTTTGCGCATTGAAATAGTTTTGTTTTTGGATTGTGCACCGGCCCCACAATCATGGGTCACAAACTAATATGATTCGTTTCCTTGGTCATTTCCATTTAGCTATCATGCAAATTGTAGTGTCTGATTATTGTTACAAAGTGACCCATATATGTGGGGTCAGTGTATATTCCCCGCCGAATGATTAAAGAGATGATTCCCCTCTCTTGAAACACTGTGGGCAAGTGTGATTGTTAGCTAGGGAGCTCGAAATTTATATTGGTTACCAGAACATTGCTAAAGAAAGCTGTTGAGTGTCGATTCTCAATTCATTAATTTATGTTATTCGGCCGAAAGCCATTTGGCCGAATGCCACTAGACCGAAAAAACCATTAGGCCGTAACCCATCTGACCGAAAGTCATTTGACCATCATGGGGCCGAATAGATCATTTCGCCGAATAGGTCATATCGGCAGCAACATTTCAAAATGGCGAAACTGCTTTTGTAAGCAAGAGTTCCTCACGTTGCTGGTGGGCTAATTTGCGCCCACGGCCACCCACGCAATCCAGCACCCTTAAAGAAAAGGGTTCGCTGCTTCCATCAGTGGTGTTGGATTACGTGGGTCTGTGTATCTGTGTGTGTGTGTGTATCTTCAATCTAATCCCGACTGTCCGGCAGTGGTATTATGGAAGAAAGCTGTCTGCAATAAAGTCAGCTTTAGCCCGGGAGTTAGAAGGTGTCAGCTTTACTGTAGTTCCAATGGCCCATTTCAGACTGCCTACTAGCAATAAACCCCGCCTGTTTATGCTACTATTATCCATTGGATAATGAATCCATAAACAAACTTCCGGATTTTTTAATCCAGCGCGCATTTAGTTTTGGAATCATATAAAAACCATATTGAGACAATCTCACCAAAATGCATTGGCGTAACTACAGGAGGGGTTAAAAGGGGGCTATAGCCCCCCCTAGGATCTGGCTAGCCCCCCCTAGAAAATTTTTTGACTTTATATAAATATTGCTCATATCTAGTCCACTGATTATGTACGGGGGAAATGCAGAGAAAGGATTGTCTTCATTATCCAATCCTATGTGCTAACAAATGCTCCTATAAGTTAATTTGTTGCAATTTTTTTTAACTAAATTGAAAATTAACGACCAATAAGTAGTAATGGGATGTAAAACTGATTTTTTAAATCATCCTAGAAGTTATTCTACAACAGCGGTTCTCAACCTTTTTCTTGGGAGGTACCCCTTAGTACTTTTGCATTAATTGAAATTCGAAAATTAGCGTTATTTTGTTATTCCGTGAAAGTTTTCAATTCAAATTAAGTTCATACATCAAGCTTCTTACAAGACGTTAAAGATTTTTAAAGGCTTCCGAACGTTTGAAGCGAATAGAGGGAGGCTTCTGAGCTTCTTGAAAGAAGGCTTCCGAGCCTCTTGGAAGGAGGCTTCCGAGTCTCTTGGAAGGTGGCTTCCGAACCTCTTCGAAAAGCCTCACTTCAAAGGCACAGGAGCCTCTTTCAAGAAGCTTTAAAACCTCCTTTCCAAAAGGAGGCTTTCGAGCCTCTGATGAGGAAGCGCCCAAGCATTTTGGAAGGAGATTTTCGAGCCTCTTGAAAAGAGGATCCAAGTCTCTTGGAACAAGGCTTCTGAACCGATTCATATAAGGCTCCCGAACCTCTTGAAAGGAAGCTTTTGAATATTTTGAACGGAGGCTCCCGAGCCTCTTGAAAGGAGGCTTCGAGCCTCTTGAAAGGAGGCTTCTGGGCCTCTTGAAAGGAGGCTTCTGAGCCTCTTGAAAGGAGGCTTCTGAGCCTCTTGAAAGGATGGTTCTGAGGCTCTTGAAAGGAGGCTTCTGGGCCTCTTGAAAGGAGGCTTCTGAGCCTCTTGAAAGGAGGCTTCCGAGCCCCTTGAAAGGAGGCTTCCGAGCCCCTTGAAAGGAGGCTTCCGAGCCCCTTGAAAGGAGGCTTCTGAGCCTCTTGAAAGGAGGCTTCTGAGCCTCTTGAAAGGAGGCTTCTGAGCCTCTTGAAAGGAGGCTTCTGAGCCTCTTGGAAGGAGGCTCCCGAGCCTCTTGGAAGGAGGCTCTGAGCCTCTTGAAAGGAGGCTTCTGAGCCTCTTGAAAGGAGGCTTCCTGAGCCTCTTGAAAGGAGGCTTCTGAGCTCTCTTGAAAGGAGGCTCTGAGCCTCTTGAAAGGAGGTTTCTGAGCCTCTTGAAAGGAGGCTTCTGAGCCTCTTGAAAGGAGGCTTCTGAGCCTCTTGAAAGGAGGCTTCTGAGCCTCTTGAAAGGAGGCTTCCGAGCCTCTTGAAAGGAGGCTTCCGAGCCTCTTGAAAGGAGGCTTCCGAGCCTCTTGAAAGGAGGCTTCCGAGCCTCTTGAAAGGAGGCTTCCGAGCCTCTCGAAAGGAGGCTTTCGAGCCTTTTAAAAGGAAGCTTTCGAGCCTTTTTAAGAGGCTTTTCAGTCTCTTGCATTTCCAAAACTTTTAAATAATACTGGCACGGTAACAGTACCTTTCATTCACTGCCCGAGCCATCCCCAAAAAGGATGTACAGCAAAAACGGACGCTTCGATAATTTAATTATTCTTGAATGGCCCTCGCATACTTCAACACCTTTGAAACCATTTGCACACTTGTCGCTGCCTAGCGATAACATTCGGGCTCCGTTTCTTTCCCATCTGCTTTCGCACACACGCAGCTTTTTTAATAAGTTTTTATTGGAATTGGTATACATCCGCCATTACGCATTCTTGTCCGAGGTACCCCCTGGAGCCAACGTTGGTACCCCCAGGGGTACATGTACCCCAGGTTGAGAACCGCTGTTCTAAAAGAAAAGAAAGGTTAGTTTATTGTGGTCAGATCGCCGTTTGAAAGCTCGTAGGAATTGCCAAGCCACTGAATTGAAAGCTGTCGAAAAGAGTTTAACTAACTAATTTATCCAATATTTAATTTATAATGTATTCTAGGTTCGAAGCAAATCAAAAAATCCTTTAAAAATTAGGATCGTGCTTGCCTCGGGCTGGAAGTCTCGATAATAAAGATAAAAAAAGGATCGTGCTTCACATTATATTTACGGCGAGCGCAACACCTATTGTTTTCTGAACCTATCAAGGATTTTGGGAATCCTACGACATTTCTTGATTTTTGTAACAGGGCTGAGCGTCGATGAACATCGTTTGAAATACTTAAGTCGTCCATTGATATCGGGAATACAGTCACGTTTTCTGGAACGTTCTGGAAAACGTGACTGGTGTTCCCGAATCCATAAATTAAATCACGGTGTATTTTTGCTGGTTCACGAATTCGGGAACGCTTTTTTTTGCGTGTTTAAAAAAAAAGGTTAGCCCCCCCTAGAATTTTCCATTAGTTACACCAATGAAATGATCCGGATAAATGAACTGAGAAAGCGAAGATCACTTCTAGTGTTCATGAAAAATTCATTTTACTCTTCTAGATCTAGAGCTGTTCTAATTCTAAGATATTCGTTATTGATTCATGTATTTCTGATATTATCACACAGCCACACATATTTCACCAAGGACATCCCCGTATACAAACTACACAGACTTCGCGCACTCTATAAAACTTTATAACAGGTAACCAAACGCGTACATTTTAATCTTCAGATCACTTAAATTTATTTTTCTAGTACATATGCAAAATATAAACATCAGCCGAATCTATTTCTTGCACAAACGAACAAAAACGTGACAGCAAATTCAAAAGCAACCATCCGCGCGCATGGCTTGCTGCGATCATTATCTGGTGTTGGATTGCGTGGGTGGGCTTAAATCAGCCCTCCAGCGACGTGCATATTGCATGTTCCAAATATGTGCATGAAAATTAATTTAAAATGCATCTTTTTTATTTGTGTAAGCTTGTGTTACCTACGAATTTGTGTGAATTACTTAATGCTAATGTTAGCTAGTTTGTGATTAAGAAATCAACAATGGAAATTAATTAGGGGGAACCGCCAAATGTTAAACGGCTAGAATTCTTGCCTATTGTTGAACGCCCATAAGAAATGCACGTGCGTTCAACAATAGGCGAAAAAATTAACCGTTCAACATTTGGCGAATTACCCTATATGTATCAATAAATATTTGAGGTTATGGCTTTCAGTCTTCTTATGCTCAAAAACGGGTTTTACGTTTTTCTCCGACGTTTCGGTTACATATATTGTACCTTTATCAAGGAGTTAACTAAGTTCAAGTAAAGGTACACTATATGTAACCGAAACGTCGGATAAAAACCCTGATTATTCCACCTAGCGGTGTTGGCGGCTTTCTCGTGCAAAAAAATACTAAAAAATATGAGTAGGTGCTTTTTAGCGTGTTTTGCGCATAGAAAATAGTATTTTGGCCATAACTTCTGATCCCATAGTCCAATCTGGCCAATAGCAAACAATGGGACAGGATTCTTAGTCGAATGGAACTTGTTGCGAGTAATTCGGCCATTGCTAAGTTCGAAAAAGTGTGTCTACAAAATTTTGTACACATACACACATACAGACACACATACATACTAATCCCAGAAGGTACACGGAAGTAAATAAAAAGTACCCAGCGTTGAGTTTTTTTAAACTTATTTTTAAGTTATTTTGTCTCTTCTCTTTCATCCACTATTTCTTCTGCTGTCAAAAACGAAAGAGCGAAACAATCCAACGATGCCAGTTTAATACGGGAAGCAAACTTTGAGTTTTATTACCTGAGGTCGAAATTGAGGTCCAGTTGGGTAAAAAGATTTTCCGTTGGGTACTTTTTTAACATGGGAGTAAAGGCAAACTTCTTCGACCCCATTTACTCAATTTTGGCTTCCCGTACGGATGTTCGAGGTTGGCCGAATTGAACTCACTATTGGCTAGTTTATTTCTTCCGTGTAAGCACTCCGTCCCGCTCGGAAAGATCTTCTAGACTTCTACGGTGATATCTCTGAGACAACAAAAATTAGTCTCCTAGATATTTTTCTTCGATTTCTAGAACCTGTCAGACCTCAAATCTGCCTCAAATGCAACAACTGTTTAAACAATTTGACATATCGGTTCTCTTAGAAAACGCAGATATCTCCTAGACATGTGTAGCACTGTTCTTCTAGATTTTTGCTAGAAATGATGCAGACATTGTCACCGTTTGATTCCTCTTCTTTTTGTTCTTTATATGCTTCGTTTTGTTTACATTGTAAAATTATGTTCAGAACCATTTCAAATATTTTATTAGAATTCTTTTCTACATTTTGTACAACATTTTAAGAACACGTTCTATTCGAGTAAATATGTTAATATTCGAGTCCGTAAATTGATTATTGATTGTTTGCAAGATACGAGCTCCATGGAATCGACGAGAGGCAACAAACGGAACCCGCTGGTGCTGAATAGTCGATGACCATGGCATTAGAATTAGCTATTCTAATGAACGGCTTCCAGGATTATGTTTTAAATTATTAAGTGTTGCGATATTCTATTAATTGCAGCTGGATTTTGCTGGATTCCATTCGGAATTATTTCTGGATAACGTTTGAAATCTTTTGATACCATTCGAAGTTCTTTGAGAATTCTCCATTCCAATCCTCTGAGGATTCCCGAATGGAATCTCGAAATATCGAATAGAATTCCGAAAGGATATAGCGAATAAATCGCGACATAATTCCAAATGGAATCTTCAAAGGATTTCGAAGGGAACATAAAATCCTAGGAAGATTCAGATCGAAAAGCTAAAGTACTTTTTTGTAGAATTTAGAACGGATTCCAATACAATTGATTATCGAGCTGCAGTTCATCATCCGTGCCAGCCAAACATCCTCCTGCAGAACTCTCCAATCACCGAAAAACACTTACATCATGCTTTAAGGAAAAATACACAAACACTGAATCGAACTATTGTGACGCCATCGTATACCGTTCATATCTACGTCTTTCGTATAGTGACCTGCGGTTCACTGATGGGCCGCAGGGCCGTTCCCTGGATGAATCATTCGTTTCAGATACCGCATTCGTACGGCGTTTTCTCCGTGTGCCGCCGGATGTGCAGCGTAAAATATCTAGTTGAGCTGTGCGAATGGTCGTTCGTTCGAGTAAATGCATTTGTATGGCCTGTTGAAGATTTGGGAAGGGTATGGATTATGCAAAGGCAATTTCGAAATGTATAATCGTGAAATACTTTTCTCCGGTGTGTACTCGAGTACAGAAGATCTCCACCACCAAACTGTATTGAAAAACCTGAAATAAGGGGATGTGCTGGAAGATTCGATGGAATTGTGTTTATGAAGGTAGCCTTACTTTTTCCACAATCGGTTTCGTCCAATTGGCTCAAGGTAACTGTCCAGCAATCTTGAATTTCGGACGGATCCACTGGTATCTATGGCCAAGAGGCCATGTGCAGCCAAATCCTTTGGCACTCTCCGCAAATTAATCTATTTTTGATTTTTTCTTTTTTTTTTTCAACCGGTGAGCAACGACATTATTTTCTCGTCGAAATCAATATTTGGTCGAGACGAAGACGAAGGGTTATCGGTTCGAAAACAAAATGGTGGATCTGATCAAATGGACCAAATGTGCAGTCGCTAGGATGAAACCCGTGACACATTCATATGGTTGGCGTCCTAATGAGGTAGATTCTTGTGAGATGCTCGATTTCTTGGGAAGTGGGGTGCTGAGCCCTACACTGAAAACCAAAACTACCCAAAAGTGGGTTGTTTGCACTCAAAACCGTGGTTCGGGCCAAAAACCCAAATTTGAGTAAAATGACTTTTTTGGCACTAGGTAGTTTGCCTTTAATTCTAGTAAACAATTTACCCATAGCTGAGTTTAATTTATCCAAAGCGGACCTTGATCAACGCAAAATTGAGAATATTGAACTTACTCAAATTTGGTTTATTGGCTGAGCAACCCCGGTGAGGTGTTTACCTCTTGCTCTAGTTTTGGCAACAATCGTGGGAAAGAAAGGGAAAACTACCCAAATTTGGGTAAATTTTTTCTGCGATATTCTCAACAGTGCGTATATTGAACTCAAAGTTTGGGTTGATTTATCTGTCCGTGTAGATAAACTAATTAAGGCTGTGAACCATTCCACCGATTCGTTTAACTTTTAGTTAAAATTTGTTCGATGGTTTTGGATTTCCGTGGATTTCCCTATTGGACCCGACCGTTCAAAATAGTCGCTCCTTGAACGGTCGTTGAAATCGCCGTTTTTACCTTCACACCCTTTTTCATAGTCAAATCTGTCAAAACTGACAAATCTGCCACGTGTTTTTTGCTGTTTCCCTCGGACTCCTCTTTCTTTTTCTGATGTTTTGACATCTGTTTTGATAAACAAGGAGCAAAAAACAAGGTAATCTACCAAACATTTATTGAGTTTGGCAAACCTTGCTGGAAAAGAGGACGTATGAAATAGTCAAGAGAACTGACCTTCGAATCCATTTGTCAAGTAAATCCACAATATTTTCTCATCGTGGTTAAAATTTACTGAAGTCAACCCATTTAAGTTTTGACAGATTGATGGTTATTTGGAGCGAAATGGATTTGGCGCCAATTTTCTCGCGAACAAAGTTTAACTATCGAACTGTCAAATCTAACCATGCTCGGGAGCAGGGTTATTGTTAACCACGGCGAAATAACCATCGAACTGTCAAATTTTAACTAAAAGTTAAACGAATCGGTGGAATGGTTCACAGCCTAATTTGCTTACAAAAACGAAGAATGTTATCTTTGTCTTTCTCCTACAACAAAGTTGTACCAAAAGGCTATCATTTCACTCCAAAGGTGAATTTCTTTATTCTAAAATCAATTTATGGAGCATTTCCCATCCGCTGAAAACAACTTCAAATCTGCATCCACTTCGACGAGTGCGACAAACAAACGTTCCGCACCATCAATCCATGTCCACTTGTTGAGCCGGTTACAACATAAGTGAAGTGTGTCTGTCACTTCTCGGCTGCTCGCAAGAAACCGACGAAGATGCATGGAAGCCCACCACCCCCTGGGGAAATCGATTTGAAATTCTGAGTGGATTGGACACTTTGGGGTCAGTAGCAGCGAAACAGAACTATGAAACGGAAAAGCTGCACCGCACTGGGGAAGACGGAGGAAGACGATATCAAAGGGTTTTATATTGCAAAAATGTGTACAATTCTTACACGTTGATAAATTTGCATAGGAAGTGTCCGGTTTCACTTTCTGTATTAAATTTTTCTTTGTGGCTGCGGTACATCGGATGCCGGGTCCAGCTGAGGGAGCGTCAATCCGCAAATTGGGTTCCGGGTGGGAAAGTGTATGTTGTGTCTTACCGACTCCGGCTGCCACTTTATCCGCTCGAAGCCCAGAGGGGCCGATGTGGTGGCGCTCGATGATGTCGAGATTGAGGGATTGGTCCTCGTCATCAAATGCTGAATGGGGAATTGAACTCAGAGCTGGAATTTCAATTATTTTCTTGCTGCCTGGAAGGGATAAATATTCGATGGAGGTTAATATTTTTCGAATACTAACCGCACGCTCTCCGCCTGCCTGAGATTCACGATGCAGAGGTAGTGGGAGGTAATAAAAGGATAAAGGAGGAAAAATAAATAAAAGACAAACAGGAAATGTCTTTCCGGATAATTAGATTGCAACACCTGTTGTTGCAGCAGACCGCGGAAGAACAGCATCCTTGGTGGAATGGTTGATGTTTTCGAAAATAGTTAAAATCGCAATGCAATGTTTTTGTCACCGTAAAACTTTATATTTTCGGTTTATTGAATTTTATCGGTTATGAAAAATACACGATTTCCGTTTTTTAATAACGTTTTGGCACGGCAAATGCTGGTAAAGCGTACCATTGGTACTTCGCGTACCTGAAGGAATAAAATAGACCCCATCTCGCGGTCCTTAGCCTCTTACCCAGCAACTCCTATCCCTACCTCCCTGTGGTGCTGGCCGGGATACGAGCAACCTTAGGGAAGATCGGGTAACCAACCCCGGTGGGAACTATGGTCGTATGCTGACAGGGAGGGGGGGGTGGTTTGCTCCTCTCCGGAGGTGCAAATCTTACTGAGCGTCTGTTCTCCATGTCAGGATCGGCTCACAACAGCGTCTGTTCTCCATATTAGGGGCGGCTGATCATCGTCCAAATGCCAGCGAGGATCTCTAAGTGAAACTGTGCACCATGGTCAACTGGGAATAAGTAGGAATGGTCCTCCGGAAATTTGGGGGGTTTAGTTTCAGGCCCTACAATCCAGCCTTTAAAAAACATACGCAACGGACAATCAACAAGAGAGTACGGACCGGAACCATCGGCGAAGAACACTGCGACAAAAAGGACTAGCGATTGGAAACTCGGTTGGTGGAACTGAAAATCTCTCAACTTCATCGGGAGCACACGCATACTCGCCGATGTGCTCAAGGACCGTGGATTCGGCATCGTAGCGCTGCAGGAAGTTTGTTGGAAGGGATCAATGGTGCGAACGTTTAGAGGTAATCATACCATCTACCAGAGCTGCGGCAACACACACGAGCTGGGAACAGCTTTCATAGTGATGGGCGATATTTAAAGACGCGTGATCGGGTGGTGGCTGACCAATGAAAGAATGTGCAGGTTGAGGATCAAAGGCCGGTTCTTCAACTTTAGCATAATCAACGTCCATAGCCCACACTACGGAAGCACTGATGATGATAATGATGCATCCTACGTGAAGCTGAAACGTGAGTACGACAGCTGCCCAAGCCACGACGTCAAAATCATCATAGGAGATTTAAACGCTCAGGTTGGCCAAGAGGAGGAGTTTAGACCGACTATTGGAAAGTTTTCTCTCGTCGATAGACAGCATAGGTAATTGATTAATGCTCAGAGGATCGTGTGTTAGTGCTGGGCGTCGTTTCGGTCGTCCAAAACGCGATCCTCAACGGTTTGCATATGTCACCAGACATGCATGGTGAGGAGTGTTCATGCCCGGTTCATCGACGACACTTCGAACGCTCTGGTTTCGTTGTGCTTTGTGCGGTCGAGAAATAAATCAATTGTGTTGTTGTGACACTATTTTTAATTCTGGTTCCTATTACAGAAAATCCCATTGTTTTCTTATGGGATTGGCCATAATGGGACCACTAGTGCGACAACTGGTGTAAAGGTCGACAAAAATTAGGCAAAACCATTTATTACAATTATGTTTTGCTTTACTTTGAGTAGATCAAAGGTGTTATCATGTCATCAGAAAATCTATTGTGATGATATGATGTGCCACTTGGTGTATAATCCACTAGTGCGACAACTGGTGCTATAGCCACTACTGGTGCATCTACCCTATTAGTAGATGAAAATTAATGATGATCATTTGAATACTTACCCTATTCGTGTGTGAGAATGATTTATATTTTGCGATCCACCCTGGGAGTAGATACATTAGTTCAGTTTCTAGTTACTTGTATGTGAAATTAAATTATAAATTGCTAAAATAATAAAAGTCAGAGTAATATTCAGCTACTAGGGAGTTTAATCTCCGTTATAATATCTTAGCCACTGGTGTTGGGACTTAATGCGAAGATAATGACGCACTTCAACAGAAGCGCTTTCCCTTATTGTTGCAAAATGTGCAGGAAATTAACCGCAAACAGTGAAGTCAGCAGCAGCCCCAAGTCATCAGTGTTTATTGCAATTTTGAGTTCATCACCGCAGAGTGCAGCGGTGTATCAAATTAAATTTTCCATTCTCGGGCATGGTATAGGACAAGTGGAGTGTTTGGCACTATAATTATTATAATCAATTGCCGCTAGCTGGAATAAGGCTTCTCTGGGAAAACAACCATCCTTCCTCGGATAACCAGACGACAAATGAACCGAAAACTCGAATGATTGTCTCCTCAATTTTGTGTAAGACTTCCCTGGCACAAACCCATCACGATGTCGATGGGGGTGGTAACGATGAGTGTAGTCTTTTGAATAGCATGTGACGTACGCGTGGTGCGATGGAGTCCATTCGGCGGGATGTCAAATCAGGATAATAGAAAACTGTTTACGATTCAATTTGCAGTTTGCATTTTGTATAATAAAAAGTAGAAAAAGATAACGAAAAGTGTTCAAAATTTTTGCACCAAAACTTTGGTATATGTACGCCAATATTCTCAAGAAAACTATGAACAAGTTTTGCACATCATACCTACCTTCTACATCAATTCAATTTCACTTAAAATAATTTATATTATAAAATACTTGATTTAAAGTTCATAGATTATACTTCAAAACGGAACCATGTCTCATGATAACTAGCCTATTGTGTCGAGATCTACGCCACTATCTAACTCTAATACTTGAATCGCAGCACATTTCAATCATCAAAACGAGCCAAGGAACCGATATGTATGCTTGCTTGCTCATACACATAGTTGCGTAACATAGTAACATCTCCGGATCTCCCCGCCCTTAATAATCCAGCGTCAACAACCACGCTGATGATGATTATCATCCAACCATGGTGCCGATAACGAAGCCCAAATACGTACACTCTCGGAACAACCCCGTCCCCTTCATTTGTTACTCCACCACACTTGTTCCGAACACTTGATTTTAATGTGATCCAAAACATTTTACGGCTTCCCATCGCTGGTTCTGCTCGGTCGAGGATATCCTTCCTACCGAAGTTTGTTTTTGACCAAACCGGTCGGTGACTTGCTGTGCTTTTTGTTTGCCTGTTGCTATTTTTGTCAAAAGCCGCTCCTCCCACTATATGTAGGGTATGCGTTACATCAAATAACTTCTTCGTAATTTTATTACAGCTGAGCGATTCCAAGCAACAGCATCAAAATTTAAGAAAATTTTTAATTCATGATTTTCTATTGAGTTGAAACTTTGCACAGTTTTTCAATTTCATCTAAATCGTCATTTTTCGATATCAAATCTTCATATTGAGTCACGACTAACTTTTCAAAAGGGTGTATGTGAAAATGGTTCAAAAATATTTAAAAAGCTGCACAGCAAAAACGGAATGTTCGATTGTTATGAATTTTTCAGCAAAGTTAGACAACTAAATGGTGATTCTTAAGAAAATGTGCACAGTAAAAAAAAAAAAAAATTTGCCTTTAAAAATATCATTTTTGTCACAAAAACTCAAATATCTCAAAACCCTATCTTTTTTCGAACGTAACATAAAAATTTGGTGATGGTAAACTAATAAACAAAAAAGTTATGACATTTCAAACATTTCACAATTTTCACATATAGTAAACAAAAAAAAAATTCCGTGTATTTTTTTTTTTTCAAGAATCGCAGTTTGATGCTGATTTTATTGTTAAGGGCCTTGCGTGAGTTAAACAAGTTGTTTGTATGATATTCCATATTTATGTATTCATCGATATTATGTATATTATATGTATAAATATTATATGTATAAATAAATAAAATGAATTAATATTATCCTAAGTATTAAATTAAATGTGGCAGTTACACAATGTTGTTATAGAAACTCTAAGAGTTTTGGGTTTGAATTTTGGTATGGGTTATGATATCATGAAAACAGTTTATTAATACTTATTTTTTATTTATTTTTATTCAAATTTTTAAAATATCGAACACTTTTGAATTATTATCAGCACAGTTTGAGTATAGTTTTGCTTTAATTTTATTTTCCGACAATGGAATGAAACAGTGAAATTTTTGGGTTCCTTGGATCGTTTTCGCGTTATTAAATTGCTCGCTGAGCTCTGAAGCCTTTATTTCGTACTCTTCAGTAGTAGTAAAACAAAATGATAATTTGGTTAAATCTTTTTCTTTTCTACGATTTGCCCAATCAAAAGTTCTTTCGCAGTTTTAATTGGATGCTCACGTTCTTTGGCTAAACTTGCTCTTGTGGCCATGCGCTTTATTGTTCCTCCAATAGCATCACAAGGACCTTTGCCATGTGATGTAGCAAAAAATGCCATTCTGCATCAATTCCGTACATTGATTTAAATTGACATAGGCTCGAAAAATTCTTACGATTTTGGTACTGCGACGCTGCTCCATCAGACATGAAATATATCTTTTGACTTCTTTATGCTTATCAACGCGTAAAAAGTTAATCATTTTTCAATGAACAAGTTTACGGATACTGAATCGTGTCTTAAATCTTCGGAAATTATAATAAAACTTAAGTGTTCAATTTGCGTACTTCCATTAAAATAAATAACGAATGGATGAATTGTAGCTTGTTGTACGTTCCAGTGATGAGACTGCACTTCATCTTGCAATACAAAGCTGTAATTTTCAGAAAATCACAAATGACTAAAAATTCACCATTTTGTAAATGTATTTTTCGTATTTTTAAAAAGCTGGATTGTTCTGTTTTAATGAAATCGTGAGGGATTAAACTTTCTAATTTCAAGCAAAAATATGACACAAACTCATCTACAGGTTTTACAATAGTTTCTATGTCACACCTATCCGTGGTCACCCATTGCTCAAATGATAACTGATCAATATATTTTTCTTCAAACTCAGCGAATAAAGTATTTTCCAATGATGAAGAATCTGGACAATCCGAACAAGATCGTAGATAGCAATTTGATGTTGTATTTTCACACAAAAGACTACCAGTTAACATTTTAATATCCTTTGTTAAATTGATTCTTTTCAAACTATGTAAAATAAGATTAATATTCTCATGGGTTGTGCACACACACACATTATGTGTTCCTGAATTGGAAAGAAGCTTACATTGCCTTGGCCGAAGGCTTGCAAATGAGGAAAAACCTATTTTAATATTATCGTGAATTTCCTTGAAGCGTGTGTACGCTTCTTTCAAAGTCGTCATCATTTATTGTTTTTGGATTGCTTGACGCTTTCCATCTTTTTTTACTGATACATAATCTTTTTGACCAGGCATAGCTCGACTTACTTCATCATCTTCAAAATATTGAACTACTATTTCTTTTGTCTCATCTGTTAATGCAGTACTAGACCTAGTATTTTTGGTTGAAAGACAGTTATTCTTCAATTGTTTTGCCTCTTTTACTGTATTTCTATTGGTTTTGAACTCATCAATGGCATCCTGAATAGACCACGAACTTGGCAGCATCGACAAAATCAATAATTTTTCTTTCCTTGTCGTGGCTGCATTCGAGAACCTTTCCTTCATATTTATAATTACCTCATCGTAGTCTGTATTTTCCACATCATCAGGTCCTAATTTGAAGAGGTTTCTTCGTACAGCTTCGTTTATTTCACGGTATTTTTCTCCGGGTAATAAACGTAGTCCATCTTACTCCATTTAATCGGAGTCACTTTTATCCCAGCTATGCCCTCGTTAAAGCGTTCGATGTTGACCTTTTGGATACACTCATCTTCCGATTGATTTGTTGAAACAGATTTCGATGATGGTACGGTGGCAAGGCTCTCAGCACTTAATACTTCTGGTAATTCCTCAGTTGTTGTCGATACATCTGGCAATTCCTCAGTTGCTGTCGTTTTCGAACTTCCTGCGCTCTGCTCAACCGATGATATACAGATTGCTCTTTTGTCAACGTTTAGACGGCAGGACGTGCAAATGCGTAAATTTGTATTCAATGTGGACATTGGAGCATAACCAGTCGCTTTCAGTTTATCTATGGTGCTTTCGGTGAGAGTTCGTAACTCTTTTGAACACTTTTGTCCATCAAACGGCCTACAACAGTTGAGAAAGCGGCTACTCATGTTGTTCGTAATATTTCAATAAACAAAATCACTTTTAAGTTTTTACTGACTAGTTTGGTGTCATTTGCTTGACTGAAGAAAAAATTACTATAAGATCTTTAACAACCTTAGTAGTAGTAATTTTTTGCTTTTTCGTGAGCATTGTCATGGTATGTACCTATCATGCATTTGTTGTTGTTGAAGATACCCGTTTCCTCCCGATCATAAAGTCTATTCTCTAAGAGGTATATTTTTTGCAGGTAAACTATAGACGTACACGTGTATATAAATCTTTGATTTTGCAGCTTTTGTCTTAAAAATAACATTTCTGATATTTTTCTATCAATGTTATTATCAACAGGTTTCAACACTATTAAAAGAATTTTTCGCCAGTCACGTGCAATGAAAATTATGACACTATCAATGCTTTTGATCACAACACTGGATCGTGTCTAAGTTTCTTATAGATGCTATGAATAATTAAATCAAAATGTCATGAAAACAACTTGTTTAAATCACGTCCCTTAACAATAAAATCTGCATCAAACTGCAATTCTCGAAATAACTCACACAGAAAAATTTTTTTTTTTACTTAATGTGAAAATTGTGAAATGTTTGAAATGTCATAACTTTTTTGTTTATTAGTTTACCATCACCAAATTTTTATGGTAGATAGCTAATATAATGGACCGTTTTCCCTAAAAAAATTACGTTCGAAAAAAGATAGGGTTTTGAGATATTCGAGTTTTTGTGACAAAAATGATAAGGCAAAAAAAATTTTTTTTTACTGTGCACATTTTCTTAAGAATCACCATTTAGTTGTCTAACTTTGCTGAAAAAATCATAACAATCGAACATTCCGTTTTTGCTGTGCAGCTTTTTAAATATTTTTGAACCATTTTCACATACACCCTTTTGAAAAGTTAGTCGTGACTCAATATGAAGATTTGATATCGAAAAATGACGATTTAGATGAAATTGAAAAACTGTGCAGAGTTTCAAATATTTTCGAAATGGTCGCTCAGGATCGACTGACATGCCCCCGTGGAATGCCTCAGCTGGTTAAATTAAAAAAATATATAACCGGCGGTAATGTCGGCCCTGGATTTAACATTGGCTCATCACGCAAATTAATCAATATTTCATTAACCACTGCTTCTTTAAAAAAAGTGTATCAAACATAATTCTGCTTCATTACGCTAGATTTATACACTTCTTCAATTATGAAAAGCAATTCTCTTGCGTGAAAAATCACTTCGACTCGGTTTTTTAGCAGCCATGTTGACGTTGACTTATGCAGAGTTTGCTAGAGTGCTAGAGTTTTTTTCTTTTGCCCAATAAAAGAGTTATCTGAATAATAACCCGTAGGTACTGGAGAAAATAGGTAACTGAATGCTGCGGATAGAATATCCGATGCTTGCGATTAAATTGCTGAAAATCTTTGTAAAAACAGGTTAATCCACTCAGCAGTTAAGTTTCATTCGCAAATTACATAACGCTAAACTTGAAAACAGGACATTGGGCACCGATCTTTCAGCAGGTCAAATCAAATACATTTCAATATTTGCCGCATGCTACAAAGCTATATATATTTTATTTAATTAAGAACAAGATATATAATATTAATTACTTACCACTACGGTGTTTTTGCCTTTCTCGTACAACTAAGTTGTACCGAAAGGCTATCATTTCACTCCGAAAACGAACTTTTTATAGAAGCTTCTGAGACCCATAGTATTATATACCAATCGACTCAGCTCGACGAGCTGAGCACATGTCTGTCTGTCCGTGTGTATGTGTGTGCACAAAAGCTATAAAAAACATTAGACAACTTTTCGTATAGTAATCCTTAACCGATTTTCTCGCAACAAGTTTCATTCGACAGGGGACAAAGCCTTGTTGATCACTATTGAATTTTATATCGATCGGTAATTGCGTTTAAAAGTTATGCAGAAAATGGTACATCAGACCATATAAACCCCATATAAGGTTGGTGTCTTAACTAAATGCGAGAAAGGCACCACCAACGCTAGGTGGATTAATCTGGGTTTTTCACATTAGAACTATAAACTAACGCGCCCGTTCTGTCGCTTGTTTTCACTAACTTCGTTATTGTGTATAAAGAAAAAAATCGGAAAATAGCATACACTTTTTCTTCAGTGCTTTTTACTAGCGAAGTCAACAAATGTCATTTGAATATTTTGCCGGCGTTTGTATTTACGTTTCAAAAATGGATGGGCTTAGTGGCGAGTGAGAATTATTTATTTATTTCTAATCTCGATTTTCGAATTAAATCAAGTTTATGTTTTAGATATGTTGATACCGAATATCTGGATGATTTTGAGAACGCCAATCTGGACCAGCTGTCATCGATAAGCTACCGGGACGAACATCCCGTTGAGGAGCTATTCCAGCCTGAAAATCATCAGCACAGCGGCAGCGGGAACGCACTTGATCCGGCAAATGAAATTACTGAGGAACAGATAGAGCCTTCGGGAAGTGGATTTGTGATTGCTTCGCACCATCCGGAAGACCAAAATCTCTCTGCAGAAAGTGATCCATTGATTGACGAAACTGGACATGGTGTTGCAAAAGACAAGTTTGAGGACTGTCTGTTTTTCTTCAAAGCAACGTTTCACAGGCGCCTTTATCGTAATCAGTTGCGTCCTCGTGAAGTGCTTAAGCGAGACGTTGGTGCCAATTCGGTCCCAGAATTGTTGAATTTGCTTTGGGCTGTATCAAAAAAGTACGTACATCGACAAGTCGTATTCAACAATGAAGAACCGCGTTGGTCTGATAAGGTGGAGCCTAGCCAGGAAGATCTTTCGAGTTTTGTGACACTGCAGGATCCATCTAAGCGAAAAACTTACCTTGTGAATAGCCTTACCCCACGAGTGATAACGACATGGCGAGGTAGATGTATCAAGGTACACATTTATGTGTATTCAACAAGTTTGGAAACAAACACACAATATCAGAGCGTGTTACGTATTCTCACGGCCCCTCGTAATGCAGACCGCGCGGGTGCACATTCAACGAAAGATGATACCATGGTAGCGAATGATCTTCGTGAAAGTCACAAAGTCCTTGAAGGACATCACAGCTCTTGGCTTTTATGGGCAAATTTTATCAACTCTTCGCCAGCGCATAAGCACGAACAGCTCAAGAATGCGGCATCGCCGCCAATAGAACTGGCAAAGTATTTCAGATGGACAGGAGTGTCTGAAGCGGCCAGGCTTCAGTCAGTACATCGGGGAATGAACGTTGCAAATACTGTGAATGATGGATGGATGAATGAAATTAGAGTGATCAAGAAGGATTTAACCCTGGCAATGTCCATCTTACAAGGAGTCGCACAAAGGATTGACGCAATGGAACTCCGGGGATCGGTAGGTGCTGAGCTGTTTACTGCTATGGAAGCCGCTGTACGTCCAGAGGAATCAGACTTAAGTGTTATGCTTGCTGCAAGAGTGACCGATTGTGAAGACAATTGTTTGTAATTTGTTTTTCGAATATTGTTTTGAATAAATGTTTTTTTAAACAAAATTTAAGATTTCAAAATGTTTTTTTTTTTATGCAAAAACAATTTGACAGTTGGATTAACGAGAGAAACCTCGAAAGTCCGGCCATACATTTGTCGGATCAACAGGGATATACTGCGGGTATGTCTCGAGGTATGTATTACAGCGGAATCACGTTAAACTTTATTTTGCACGTATTTTGGTCAAGTCCTTTTTCTGGAATGAAAACACCGCCTGCCAGATAACCACAATGAGAGAAAATCTGCTTGCAAGGATAAACCTTGAAGTAATTTATCGCATCGCAAACCTCAAGTAATACGGCTTTCTTGTGAGACATATTTTCGAGGTAGACCCTTCGTAGGCGTTGTTTGATGAGTCCAAATATTACCTCTATTGGATTAAAAAAAGGGCAATATGCTGGCAAAAATATCGGAATTATACCGATCGATCTCAAATAACGTATTATATTTGGATCACAATGTATCCTTGCACCATCCATGATCCATACTGAATGGAATCCTGGGTATCTTTGTACCTGAGCGTTCTGCAGAGCAAAATTTCGACAACATTCGAAGAACTTTTGTCTGGTGAATGTGCCATCGGTGGTGAAACTATCTAGAATTCCATTTACTCCCAAAAAGCACAAACAGGAAACTCGAGGTTTACGGCAAAATTCCCCTCGATAAACAATCTTGCGACCAATTACCCCGTAACCCTTCTTTCGCAGCATGTCCCGATTGTCAAAGCTAACCTCATCTAGGAACACAAGATTGTAAATATCCCACTCTATGGCCAGTAATTCCTGCATGAGCCGCACAATCTCTTCGTCCCTAATTTAAATAGCTCGTCGTTCTAGGGACTTCCAGGTCAGACCTGCGTCGTGAAGTATTGTACATATTGAAGCTGTTGTAATCAAGGATGTTATCGATTATTTAGTAATCTGCGTTCGATCATTTAGTAGTTTGTCAATAACTCATTCCAGAAGTCGAATTTCAAAATGTATTGTATGGTGTACTTTTAGTGCGTAAGTTTTTCTACAACTTTTCTTAGCAGGTCGATGTTCGAATTTCACTATTAAATGAGTTACGGTGCTAGTTGCTATACTCATACTAAATGATAACAAAATATGCAATCATTTAGTCTAAGTTACTGCTACTAGCGATATAGCTCCGTTATTAGTGAAATTCAAACAACGAACTATTAGGCAGAGTTGTAGATAAACCTTTGCATTAGAAGACCACCATACAACACATTTTGAAATTTAGCCTCTGGAATTAGTTATTGACAAACTACTAAATGATCAAATGCAGATTACTAAATGATCGATAACATCCTTGGTTGTAATGGTTGTTTTGAATCTCGTTTGGAATTTATGTTTGGCCTCGTCAAGAAACAAGATAGGTTCCTTCATATACAATTTAACGATCCATTCTCTCATCTCGACACCAAACTTTTTGTATGTAATTTTCCGTTGTTTTCTACTGAAGAATCCGTTTGTTTCAAACTTAGAGAACCATTCACAAACAGTTGATAACGATTTCCCGTAGATACGCGCTTACTCTTTCTTGGAATGCCCAAACAATAATATCCATAGAGAGCGTGATAGACTGTATTTGCATGTGCATGTCGGTGCCGAACTTGCTGGGAGATAATACTTGCCATCCTTTAAATAATTGCCAAAGGAAAACTATTAACTAGGCTAGATGTACCAGTTGTGGCTATAGCACCAGTTGTCGCACTAGTGCTTTATATACCAAATGGCCAATCAAATCACAACAAACCAAGTTCATATCGATAAAGCATATTCATATGATACGATAACACCTTTGATTTCCTCCAAAACAAGCAAAGCATAATTGTAAAAAATGATTTTGCTTAATTTTTGACGTCCTTTGCACCAGTTGTCGCACTAGTGGTCCCTATTTGGCCAGTCCCATAAGAAAACAATGGGATTTGCCAAATAAGGAACCAAAATTAAGAATAGTGCCACAACTGGTGCATGCGTTCCTATTATGGATTAATCAATTTTGAGGATAATAACAAATTTTATTGTGGTTTTCACAGCTGTTCTAAGGAGCAGGAAGTAAAACCTTTCGCTTGATATATAAAGTTCACTCACATGTCTTTTACTTATTTTTTTAAAAATAGTTGTTCTTATGTATGGCGTCAATTGGGACACCCACCCTAGTACAATTTAAATTCTGGCAATTTCGAGTTCAAACAATCTACGGCCGATAACTGTAAATAAATAACAATAGCTTATATTTACGTTCTTGCTGCAGACAACTGACAGATATTTCGATAGTAATGTTCGCTTCGCTAGTACCTACTAGCGAACTTCGGTTTTGTGCTTTAGCAACAATATGTGACTTGATTGACAGAACGAGACTTGATAAAACCCGAAATATATTTACAACACGGAAACAAAACAGGGGTTCTACATAATACGTTCGCACGTAACAACCATTGTCAACCCACACCAAGCCCCTAGTAACGCTTCATGTATGGTAGGGTTCTGAAATTTATATAGTCCTTAACGCTCAGACGAGTACCCTCCCACAACCTAAAACGTCATGTAGTTTGTGAATGGGCCCTCATGATGCTTCTCTCGAATCTCGATACAATCGTTTTCTTTCGCCGTACATATCAAAAATAATTGAAAATAATTAAAAATAATGAATTGAAGAAGAGAGAGTGTGTAGAATGAAGCGCACGTAAGATATATCGATTCTGTGCGAACAGTAAAAACGGTTGTTTTCTCTGTGTTTAAATTATCTACGCTCGCTTGAAGTGATATTCTAGTGCTCTAGTTTCGTGGACCCTACAATTTACACCACGATCGCCGACATTTGTCGCTAAATTAGTGATATTTTATCACCCGGCTTTTGTGTTCCATTACAAAAGACAATTTATTCGAGTGGTCCTTTGAGTGTGTCGAATCCCGCCATGACAGACAAAGAACATGCAACACGACTTCGCAGTAACTCACTCGTTAAAACTCGCGAAGAGTGATGGTGAGATGACCGTTGCTGAGCTTGCTAACCTCATGCAATCACAACTCGCTTCCTACCAACGAACAACGAAGGAAGATTTCTCGCTTAACTTTTCAAAAGGTCCTAAGTAACATTTTTTTCATGAATTAATTTGAATAGCGCAATCAACACACCAATACGAAAGCTTTTGATTGCAGTACTCAAATTAATTCATGAAAAAAATGTTACTTAGGTCCTTTGAAAAGTTAACGAGATTTCAAAAACTGGGAGACTCTCTTTCATCAATATCATCGGAAATGAGTAAACTGCGAACGGACCTCGCCTCGGACATCGACAAATTACGTGAAGAAAATAATCAATCATTCACTAAATTGTCCACCTCGGTTGTAAAGGTCAGAGAGGAAACATCAATAGCTTTGGATAGATCAAGTCGTGTAAATGACTTGGTGGTGAGCAGAGTTCCTTTTGTGGATGGAGAAGACCTTCTCTCCTACTTTCACACATGGTGCAGATCGTTTGGTTACACAGAAAGCAATTTTCCATTGGTTGACATTCGTCGTCTCTCGAAGGGGACCACCACAGCTGGAAATGTCTATATGATCATGATACAGTTCGCAATTACTGTCCAACGCAACGATTTTTACTTCCGCTATCTTCGATCCCGTTCTTTATCGCTCACTGGAATTGGATTTACGATTGAGAAACGAATTTACATTAACGAAAACATAGGACCTCACATCCGTGATCTGCGAGCCAAGGCGCTGAAGCTTAAGAAGGATGGGAAACTGCGAGAGGTGTTTACACGTAATGGCGTGCTCTACGTGAAAAAAGCTGGGGAGGAAAAAGTTACTGCTATTATTACTGAGAGTGAGCTCAATCTGCCGTCATCAACCCGATCCTAAAAAGTTTCTGTTTATCCTTCCTCTCCTTCCTATTAATCCCATGATTCCACCCTAAAAGTCTGTTGCTGCTGTTGCTGTTGTATGCTGGATGCTGGGCGCTCAATGGCGCGGGTAATTCGCAAAAATTGATGCTGTTTAATAGCTTAGTCCTGGGCGCTAAATGGCGCTGATTATGTTGCTACTTCGGTGTCATGCTGCTATCGGAGTGTTGAATGCGCTCGATATAGTACTTAGCTGGTATAATAATGCTTACCGTTTTTACTGTTTGCTTTTTTGTATGTATTAAAAATTTAAAAGTTTGTATATTATGAATACTGTTATGTTTGAAGAAATGCTCATACTCCATCCTCTTTTAATTGCTGTATATTATTTTCTCTTTAATGCAGTGGTCACCAAAGTGCGGCCCGCGGGCCGCATGCGGCCCGGCAAGCCTTTTTCTGCGGCCCGCGAACGATTCTAGAAAAGGCACTCTCTGCGGCCCGATGTTTAGCAGTTACCGTCCGGAAAAAAATTTGCTTTTTTTTCTTGGTCTTGTATCGTTTCCAGTGTTTGAGACCGTTCAAGGTGTAATAAATATACCATGAATCATTGTATCATCATGATCATCATTTTTAGACGAGTTTGTAAGCGAATAGCACACATACTTCGACACAACCGCTATTATTTGGAGCTGCGCGGGATGTGACTTTTACAACTGTTTCGCTCAGTCGCATAAGTAACATACCTGTCTTTGTGTCGTTTCTATCCACATATGAAAGTGAACTAGTTCTCGTTTTGCATTGCGTGATTCATATGATTTGGTCATTCAATTTTAAATCAACGTTTTGTTCGTTCGTGCGCGTGCTAACTTCTGCGGATAGAGAGAGGAAAAAATGGCTACGACAAGTGATACAAAGAAAAGGAAAATTACTGAGGAAAAGAGAGTTTTTCAGGAAAAATGGACGGAGCAGTATTTTTTTGTTTCGGTGAAGGATAAACCAGTGTGTTTGGTGTGCACTGAGACCATAGCGGTAATGAAGGAGTTCAACATTAAACGGCATTACGACACGAAACATGCAGTGAGATTTGAATCATTGTCCAGCTCATTGCGTACCGCAAAGCTGAATGAATTGAGGCGACAGTTAGTGCACCAACACAGTGTTTACAAAAAACAAACGTCAGAAAATGATTCGTTAGTGAAGGCAAGTTATATAGTTGCTGAAAAAATGTCCTGAGCATCAAAGCTGTTTATTGAAGGGGAATTTGTGAAAGAGTGTTTGGTGGCGGTTGCTGAAATAGTGTGCCCACAACAGAAAAAACTCTTTGAAAAAATGAGTCTTTCTGCTTCAACTGTGACGCGCCAAGTTGAGGAGATTGGTAAAGAAATCAAGCAGTGTTTGAAAGAAAAAATAGCCAAGTTCATGTACTACTCGATAGCTTTGGATGAAAGCACAGATATCAGTGACACAGCTCAGCTTGCAATATTTATCCGTGGTATCGATTGCAACTTCAACATTACCGAAGAACTAGCAACCTTGTTCCCGATGAAAGGAACTACGAGAGGAATCGATATTTTTACCGCTCTGGATGCTACGCTGGACAAACTTGGATTAAAGTTGAATAATCTTGCGGGTAAGTTGAAGCTCGAGAAGGACCACTTGGTCAGCATTCTAGTCCTGTCCTGACAATTTATTACTCTGACGTTTTACAACCGAATTACTTGTCAGTAGTTAATTAGTATCTGCAGGTTTCAGGTTGTTGAAATGCCGCCGAGTATTAAAATGTTGAGGTGCTGAGGCCATTCTACCCTAAGTAAAGTAGGCGCGGTTTTCGTTCTTATTTATTTTTATCTTTATTTATACAGGAGCCGTGACAGATGGTGCTCCAGCAATGGTGGGCAGAAATGAGGCGCAATTGCTTATTTGCGTAAAAAGCAAAATTGATTGGTAATGGTGATTTTATTCAGTATCACTGCATTATCCACCAAGAAAATTTGTGTGCAAAAAATATTTCTTTCAAAAATGTCATGGGTGATATTGTTAAAACAGTAAATTACATACGAGCCCATGGACTTAACCACCGCGAATTCCAAGAATTTTTGGACGAAGTTGGAGCCGAGTACAATGATGTGCCATATTTCACCGAAGTGCGTTGGTTGAGCAGAGGAAAAGTCCTTAAACGTGTGTTTGACTTAAAAGACGAAATCAAACAGTTCATGGAAAAGAAGGGAAAAAAGGTTGACTTTTTTGCAGATAATAAATGGTTGTCCGACTTTGCATTTCTCACAGATATATCAAATCATTTGAACGAACTGAACGTCAAACTTCAAGGTAAAAACAATTTGGTTCACGAACTGTTCCAGTATGTGAGAGCTTTTGAGACTAAGTTGCGATTATGGGAAATACAATTGAAAAATCGCGATTTTTCTCATTTTTTGGCTATGGCTACTTGCTCCATTGGCAACACCGAAATCTACGTTGACATGATAGTGACACTGAGGGAAGAATTTCACAACAGATTCAATGAAATTAAAGCGAACGAGCTAAGTTTGAAGATTTTTTCCACGCCATGGTCAGTTGAGGTAGAAAAAGTTCCAGGTAAATTGCAGCTTGAATTGATTGAATTACAAACAAACTCAGTTCTTGAAGACATGTTTCGGAAAGTTGATTTACTCGAGTTCTACTCAACATATATTACTGCAGAAAAGTATCCGGAACTACGGAAACACGCATTACAGATGCTGTCGTTGTTCGCCACAACATACTGCTGTGAACAATTATTTTCGAATATGAAAAATGTTAAGTCAAAAGCCCGGAATCGATTAACAGATGATCATTTGGAAAAATTGCTCAGAATTTCTTCAACCAACATAACTATTGATACTGACAAGCTTACCAAAGCGAAAAATACTCAGGCAAGTTAAGCAAGTTATTAAATACCCGAATAATGTACAAGTTTGAATTAAATGTTTAGAGAATACTCGCAGAAATAAAATATCCACTGTATATACAAAACAAATAAATATAAATAAACTTTTTAGTTATGCTATGTTTCAATTTCTATCGTAATTTATGCCCTTTGAAAATTCTAAATGAAAAAATCAATTTTCTTGAATACATATACTGCGGCCCGTTTTAAGAGTTCAGAACTGCTGTGCGGCCCTTGAGAGCTGGTATGTTGGGGATCACTGCTTTAATGGCTAATAATTCTAGTTCCTACATCTCGACGAACTGGTGCATTCCCGGCACCGTTATGAAATCCGCTTTAATTGGAGATAAGTTGTCCGTGTGTTGTATGAATAGTCAGAGTTTATGTGCTCGTAAACTATGCAAAATTGAGGAATTACGAAAAATTGTTGAAGTGAGTAGTGTCGATGTAATATGTGTATGTGAGACATGGTTGAACGATACAATTGATGACTCTATCGTAGCTATTGCAGGATATGAGTCAGTAAGACATGACAGGGTAGGTCGCTTAGGAGGGGGTTTATTGCTATATATTAAAAAAGTTTAACCTACAATTTTATTGCTAAATCAAACAACCAAATCGGATCTGTAATTACTGAATTTGTTGCTGTAGAACTGTTTTTGCCAAAAGGAAAAATCTTATTACCAGTAGTTTACAACCCTCCAGAAGTTGACTGCACAACATCATTAGAATATTTACTATCGTCTTTCGGTTTTACTTATGAACAAATTTTTCTGTTAGGAGATTTCAATACTAATATGCTAGTCAACACATCAAAATCGGAGAAACTTCAGAATGTATTGTTCTCACATACAATGTGTGGGAAGTGAACCAACATTTTTTCATAGGAATGGTTCATCACAACTGGACTTATTACTTACAAATGATCCATCAAAAGTTCTAAGATTTAATCAAATTGAAGCTCCTGTGTTTTCCAATCATGATCTACTATTTGCGTCTCTTGACTTCAATACAATTTGCTTGCCAAAGATCATTGAGTTTCATGATTATAAATCGATCGAAATAGATCCATTAGTAAGTGCTTTTAATTCAATTGACTGAACTAACAATTATCGAAATATTGACTCTAATTATTTACTAATTTTTTTGGACTCAGTGTTGATAGATTTACATGACTCTTTTGTTCCGATTCGCACCATATCGGCTGATAAGAAAGTGAATCCTTGGTTTGACTCATCTATATGTAGAGCAATTGTTAACAGGGATTTATTATTTAAAAAATGGAAATCAAGTAAGATTCAATCCGACCATTTGGCGTTCAAAATAGCTAGAAATCGTGTTAATACTCTGATAAGAACTGCCAAACAACGCCACTATGAGAAAAAGCTTAACCATAAACTTGCTTTAAAACAGTTGTGGCAAAACATAAAAAGTATTGGAATTGGAAAAACAGAAACTCCTGTAATTAACAATTTCACTGCTGATGAAATTAATAACTTTTTTTGCGATAACTTTTCCTCTAGCAGTACTATTGTGAATCATTCAACTGTCGATCATTGAATAAATGAGGATTTCTTCTACTTCAACCATATCAATGAAACTGATGTTGTTCATGCAATGTATTCTATCAAATCGAATGCAGTAGGACTGGATAGGATTCCAATTCAATTTTTGAAAAATATTTCCCCCATACTGATTAAACCTATAACACATCTATTCAATTAAATAATTACTACAAGTGTTTATCCTGGTAAATAGAAATTATCGAGGGTTTTACCTATAAAAAAGCAAAATTCTAACTCGTATTGTTCTAAAATGTTCTAAAAAATCGTTCTACGTGAGTACGTAGAGAGAAATAGTCTTTTAAATAAAGTTCAATCTGGGTACCGTTCAAAACACAATACCAAAACATCGATGTTTAAAATAATAGATGATATTGGTATAGTTCTTGATAATGGTTGTGCTGTAATACTCATTCTACTGGATTTTTCAAATGCTTTTGACACAGTGTCACACTGTGTTATGTGTAACAAACTAAAAATAAAATTCAATTGTTCGGTAAATTTAGTCAAATCATATTTATCATCTCGAGCTCAGACAGTTTTTTTCACAATGGCACTTACTCCAATTTTTCACTGATTTTATCAGGAGTGCCCTAGGGATCGATTTTGGGATCGCTTCTATTCTCTTGTAAATATATAAATGACTTAACTGATGCAGTTCGAAACGGTAAAATTCATTTATTTGCAGATGATGCCCAACTATATTACGATTGCTTAAATACTAGTGCCATGGACATATCAAGGAATATCAATGAAGATCTACGACGAATTCATGAATGGTCTTCTAGTAACATGCTAGCGCTCAATTCAAAGAAAACAAAAGCTATATTTATAAGCAAATGTTCTTTTCATGAAACACTAAAACCACTTCTATTTTTAAATCAAGAACCTATTGAATATGTTCAAAATGCTGCAAGTTTGGGTATACATATTCAATCCAATTTTGAATGGGATAAATTTGCGTTGTCGCAATGTGGAAAAATTTTCGCTAGTTTGCGTTCACTTTATGGAACAGCATGTTTTCTGAGAACCGATATTAAAACAAAATTGTTTAAAAGTCTTATACTTCCACATTTTATGGCGTGTGACTTTTTACTAGATGAACTTTCTTGGTTTTTAGAGTTGCTCTTAATACATGTGTACGTTATGTCTTTAATTTGAACAGGTTTTCAAGCGTTTCTCACCTTCAGCATTTGCTAATTGGGTGTCGATTTGAAAACTTCAGTAAACTTCGTTCTTGTTTATTTCTGCATGGTCTACAGAGTACAAAGCAACCAGATTATTTATATGAAAAACTACAAATTTCTAGAAGCAATCGATTTAGAAAATTCGTTTTGCCGCGACACCGCACGTCTAAGTATGGGAACTCATTTTTCGTTCGAGGTGTAGTTCACTGGAACACATTGCCTAATAGTTTATCAAAAGAAAAATCTTTCACGGCATTTAAAAGAGGTTGCATGCAGCATTTCAAATAATAGGAATTATATTAATTTAATAAGTAAAATAGTAAAAATATCAGCAAAACCAAAATAATAAAAGCGCTTATTCTACTAGTAATAATCAATGTAACATAAAAAAGACTGTCAGTCTTAGGTTACGAAATTTTGGTCAATAAATAAATAAATAAATAAAAATAATTGCCTACTTCCACAAATCCGATTCAAGCATCAACCTTTCAGGGTTAGATACACCATTTTCTTCAGTCGCAGTCGCAGAGCCGTAGCGTGGAGTCCAGGCGCCCTTGGCGAAACATTCATTGGGCGCCCCTTTTCTACTAAGGTACAATAGTGTACAATATTTTACATTTGGATAACAATGTGAATTTCAGGAATTGTAGATTGCAGGAAATCCTCCTAAGAATGTTGGAAATTTCGTAGTATTTTTGGACTATTCGCAAAATATTTTAGAACCTTAGCAGAGCCATACTGAGAGATTTGAGAAGAGTGAGGGGATCAAAATAAAAAAAAATATCGCAATGCACTTTATAAATAATTCTTCAATTATTTCTGAAAGCCCTCTGTACTCTATGTAGGTATATGGTCAAAGCAGTATGGATTACCAAATATCCATAAAATTCCTAAAAAAAACTCTCGAAATTTTAATAAATTTCCGAAAGATAGAACAAACTTACGCAAACCAAAAGGTTTTTTTTCGTGAACCCACGCACTGCTAAACCTAGTTGGGTCGAATCAATCCAACTCTGAAGCGAGATGGTCAATGGTAAGAGTCGTAAAAGTTAAATTTCGATAAAATTTCAGTTGAATCAACACGTTGAGAAACTATATCGTTAACAAATGAAACCGTTGCACATTCTCGACGCTCTTTCAAAGTTTGTATATTTATAAGCATGCAACGTGCTTCATAAGATGGAAGAGGAAATTACTTCCAACCTAATTTACGAAGAGCGTATAATAGAAATTGTTTTTGTGCTGACTCTATTCTTTCTTCATGTGTGGTTGTATAAGGCGACCATACAATGCTACAATATTCCAGTATAGATCGTACATATGAAATATATAGTGTTTTGATTGTGTAGGGATCCTGAAAGTTGAAGCAAAAACGCTTGATAAAGCCTAGCATATTATTAGCTTGTGGATGATTGTGTTATAGTGATCAACAAGAGTTAGTTTCGAATCTAAAATCACTCCTAAATCCCTAACTCTTTCGTGTCTTTTTACAGTATTGTTTCCTAGTACAATTTGTGTATTTGGTGTTATTCTTTTCTGCTGAATGATATTATGTTGCATTTCTTTACATTATGTTTCAATAGGTTTTTTTTTCTGCACCATGTATAGAACATGTGAATTTCATTCTGAATATGATTATGTCGTCTTCATTTTTATTTCCATAAATAGCTTTATGTCATCGGCATAAATTAAAATCTTTATATTTTTGAGAATGAAGGTAATGTCATTTACATATAATATGAATAAAAGAGGGCCAAGATGAGAGCCTTGTGGAACTCCTGAAGTGACTTGAATGGGATTGGATTTCTTTCCGTTAAATTTTATTATTTGTTGCCGGTGTGTGAGATAAGATTCAAGCCATCTAAGGAGTCCTGGCTCAATTCCAATTTTTTGCAATTTGAAGAGTAACATTGGAATGTCAATGCGATCAAACGCCTTGCTAAAGTCAGTGTATATAGGGTGACCATATGGTATCCTAAAGGAGTACATGTCCTCCTTTTTCAATAAAAATCAGATGTCCTCCTTTTGTACTAAAATGTCTTTCTTTTTAGATATTTTGAGAAAACAGTTGCATGAATAACCTTTTCTGAAGAAATTTTAGTTTAATATTATTAAATTAATAAACAATACTACAACAGAGATCCATCCGGAGCAAAAAAAAAACGTTGCTCATGTTCCAACCAAACATACATTTTTTCATAAGTTTTCGAATAAATTCAATGTAAATATCCTAAATAAATCAGTGAGTTACAGTAATATAGGTGTCGAAGATATCAACAAGAATCGGAATTGTGAAAAATTGATTAGGAAAAAATGCATATACTTTTCACCCATCGAATTGCCCTTTGAACACATCGTACGGTACGTTTCTTGAATATGTGACGCAAAGAGTAGTCGCTCAATTATGCCTAGAATCAAATATATTATATTAACAATATGGTTCACTTCGAGTTTTTCCATACAACGAAATGGCGAACAATTTGCCGGTGATAACAACATCATCTAGCGAGAAAAGAGGAATCTAAACATGTTTTTTTCTAGCTTGTGCTGGAAAACCCTCCTGCCATCTTTCGGTGAATAGTCATACAGTTGTTCGATGACATTTTACAGTGTGGGGATGTCCATACATTTTTCAATAAATCGATTACCGGAATATCGACTTTGTTAAATACAAACACTACTGTAAATATTTCGATGAAGCAGTGCAAAGCAGACAAACTACACCTTTGCTTCAATCGTTCAAACTGTGAAAGCCGTTCCGCAAACATTAAAATGATTGTTCCACTGTAAACATTTGTATCATTTTCTTCAGCAAGAAATTTGATTATTTCTTTCTGAATATTATCGATATTATTCCAATGCATCATTCTTCTTCCTCTTCGGTGTCCTAAATTCCTACTGGAACTTAACACCTGCGTTTCAACTGATTATGAATTGAAAACTTTTTGCTGCCCACCATTGATTGAATGAATATCTATCTTGAGTGGAAAGCCATGAAGATGACACTCATCCGATTGCGTTTTGTTATGTTGCGCTTATCATAATGGGTATGATTATTTTGTTACATTTAGACATGGAAAGTGAATTGAACAAGTCGCTTCGATTAAACGCGTCCAAACACCTTCGCTCAACTCACTTGAACGGACAGTAAGTTGAACATGTTCAACTCTTGGCAAGTAAATTGCAATCAACTAAGTTGTTCAATTCACTTGCCCTTTCAAAACGTAGCATTACGGTGAGATATTTCGGCTAAACTTAATTACGCCTATTTTATTGTGCTTTCTCGATTTCGTAACCAATATCAGATATTTTTTGGGATTTAATAGATGATTTTTACATACTTTCGCAAGAAAAAATAGTTGAACGTAACCAACCTTGCTCGGGATTATACTACAGTCGCTCTCCACATCTCGATATTGAAGGGACCATCGAGATAGGGAGAGATCGAGGAATGGAAGGAAAATTTAAATGGGTACTAGATCCAAAACAGCTTGTTGCTATGAAAAACGACAACAAAACAAATATCATTGCTTATTGTTGATCTGTATTGTTATCGTCCAAATATGGTCTAGTAGCCTAAAAATTTGAACATATCGACATAAGGAGAGTGAATCCAGAACAAAATACGATTACAACACATCGGGATAGAAAGATTTCGAGATAGGGAAGTTATCGAGATGTAGAAAGCCAAAATGTATGTAGATTGAAGGGAGCGAGGAAACCATCGACATAGGGAGAGATATCGAGATATAGAACATCGAGATTTACAGAGTAGACTATATTTTGCATTCTTACTGTCAATTGTTGAGTTCATTCTAGAACATTTTTAGCGCGATCGTATTGGGTTTCCTTACAACTCGCATCAAAATTGTATTTTCACAATTTCTCAACTTTCTCCTCAAAATTTAGTGATATTTTATAACACAGCAGTTCTCAAGACGAATCGATTAATGAGAAACCCGTACAAATCGGTCAACCCGTTCGTGAGTTATATTGCCTCAAAGGAAATGCAAACTCATTTTTATATAGAGAGATTGTACCACAAACGTAATTATGTTTGAATTGTATTTATATCAGACTCTCATATCGGGCAGTTTGTTCACAAAAGTTCGTTTCTCTCTGTCAAATCATATTCAAAAATTGATAACAATTTGGGAATTCTCAAAAATGGGATTATGCATGCGAGTTAATCATTGATTTCATAAAATCAAGATAATTCAACGCGGTGTGTGACAAAAAAAAATAGCATCGCTAATACTTTCACTACGTGAAAATATAGGTCTTATGCTCAAGCGTTAAAGAGCATAACGAAGCCAAACTCGATAAATGTATGTAATCCTCTGAAAATAGAAAAATAGAAAATGAGAAACGCATGGATGGAGATTATGCACTGGTTCGATATCTTTTTTACATATATACCCAATTCTTTCTCAACACCTGCCAAAATTGAAACTTGTTATGCGAATGAATAAGTTTAACTGGTGTCATAAAATTATTCAAAACGATTGATCATGCTAAACAATAATCTACCATAGTAATATAAAAGCCTTCCTTAGCCATGCGGTGATATCCCAAGCAACATTACAAGTTTTATTCCGTTCTAGGGATGGTTTTCAAGATCAATTTATAAGATCTAATAATAAAACCCAATATTACACGACAACTTCCCGATGACCACTATAAGTGTAAAATATGGCCAAGTGGCCCTCTCTAGATAACCACTATAAACCTATTATAAGAGTATTTAGGGAAAAAAGGGAATTTGGCTGCTGTCAAAAAAAAACTTTGAAAAAAAAAAATTTAACACCACGCACTCTCAAAATAATGTAGTTTTGAGCATTCAATTTAAAATAATTGTAACAGCAATATCCCTGATCTCCCTTGAATATATTGATATTTCTCCCTAATATATTTATAATGCAAATCAACTACCAAAAAAGTGTTTTACGTGGTGAAAACATTGTCTAATAATGAATTATTGGAACGATTAATTGAGATGCGGTTTTCACTGAGTGAAAGCTGTTGAGTATTCCTTTTAGCTATGTAGGTTTTCTATTAACCTGCGCTTGATGGGGAAGCGTCATTACCAGTACAACGAAAAAATAATTTTCCCCATACTAATTTGCATGCAAACTTGAAACGGCTTGTGCTAAATCAGTTTTAATCCAAATGAGCTCAAATTTTCAGAGGAGACTCAGAACATGGTAAAGAATCAGATGAGCACTGTGGAGCAAAATCAATTTTTTGAACCACCCTAATGCTCATCTCACAAGTAGGTAAAATATTTTGATCATATCATCCTTGAAAATGTGAAAAAAATCGTCACGTTTTCAAAAATCCTTAAGTCTTGAATGTCATAAGTCTATAAAGTCATAAATCTATAAATCTCTACGAATTTTGTTAATTTACATTTAAATTCAAAAAGTGTAACAAAACATAAGTAAATTGATCAGGGTCACTTCCTTGCTGTTAAAAATACCAGTGAGTTTAATCATTGCCTAGCGGTAATGTTTGCTAGCCAAATGTTGAATTCAATAAATTCCGCTCCGTAAGTGTGTGTGTATAACGATCATCATATGTTGGGTAGTTTAATTATAACGTGTATCGAACTTTTTGAACGCGAGTTGGCGCCACATGTGGGGTCGCCAGAATTTCGTGAGAGTGAATCATATTGTTAATATATTATGCATCTCGAGATAAAATAGAATACTGCGGCTTCCTTCTGGTTGCTTCTCAGGTAATCGCAACGGTCACTAAACACAACAGTGTCAATGAAAATCTCACCCACTGTATGCACTTGCCATGATAAACACTCTCCATGTACTCAGTGACTCCGGTTGCCTCTCACTAATACAATCGAACACTGCTGTCATTTCGCGAAAAGTACGTGGTTTTGTTTTGAGCGGGAAAATTCTGCATATCTTTTAACACGGCGGCTATCTTGACGTTTACCTTCGCAGTCGAGCCTGCGTCAATTTCGATATGGTGCACCGGCATGGTCCCGCCGGATACAGTTCAACGAGATATATCAAATTTATTAAACATTTCCACAAAAATATGCCTACCACACTTCTGCTACAACATTTGATTTTCCGTTTGCATTCGATTAAACATAATCGATTAAGTTTGCAAAAAAAACATCAAGCATCCCTATTTTTTCATGATGACATTTTGAAGTGTGTGTAAAACGATCGTCATATTTTGGGTAGTTCGATTTACGTGTGTATCGATCCTTTTGGACGCGAGTTGGCGCCACATGTGGTGTCGCCAAAATTTCGTGAGAGTGAATCATATTGTTAATATAGTATATTTGCTAGAATAGAATGGAAATCTGAACTAATCAAAACAGTTTTGGTTTCGTCTGTTTAAATGCAAACAGTTTTAAATTTATTCAGTTGAGAACTTTGTGGAATGGTCGTACAGTTAATGGTATCATACGCATTCACATGCCTTAAATTGTGATTCTCAATGGCATTGAAAAAAATCTTCACCGGTCTACTAAGCATCTTGTGTTCGTTCCTAATATAACCTAATGTTCGATAAATTATGTATTGCTAAATATTCAGAATGCGATGAGCTTTTCTTGTTAAAATTATGTGTAATATCGCCGAAAAGGCCAGCATCAGAAAATTTAACAATTGTTCATTGTTGATCTTAAAATTAGTTGAAGCTCCTATTAGGAAGACCCCCCTGGGGCCCTCCTTAGCCGTGCGGTAAAACGCGCGGCTACAAAGCAAGACCATGCAGAGGATGGCTGGGTTCGATTCCCGGTGCGGTCTAGACAATTTTCGGATTGGGAATTGTCTCGACTTTCCTGGGCATATAAGTATTATCGTTTTTGCCTCATGATATACGAATGCAAAAATAGGAACCTGGATTAGAAAACTTGGAATTAATAACTGTGGAAGTGCTTAATGAACATTAAGTTGCGAGGCGGCTCTATCCCAGTGTGGGGATGTAATGCCAATAATAATAAGAAAAAGATTATAAAGATGGTGGTTCTAGTTTATAATTGGAAAGTAGTAATGAGGGTTGGAAATGTTCCATCTGGTGATGCAATGTTAATGAAGTAGAAGAAGATGCCGTATTTGCTTCGACTCAAAAAAACTACTTCCAAAAACCTTAAAGTGCATAAGTCTAACAAATCATATTAAAAACAAAAACCGATCGATGTTTTTTATGTCCTTCTTTTTGATCAAATGTCCTCCTTTTTCGCTACGATTCGGGTGAATTGTCCTCCTTTGGAAAAATTTCATGTGGTCACCCTAAGTGTATAGAGCTTCCACAATAGAGGTAATAAACTATAGAGGACGCTTGTCGCTGTCGTCACTGACGAAACCTTTTTTTTCTGGCGAGGATAGGGCACTAAATGTCAACAAAGGAAAAATCAGTACGTTTTGACAGATAGGTACCCAACATGTTTGGGGACGATAACAAAGGGAACCGCAGCGACAATCGTCCTCTATAGTTTATTACCTCTATTGCTTCCACGTAGTTACTATTATCCATTGCATTAAGAGAATAGTCAATGAATTCTATTAAATTTGTAGCGGTAGAGCGACCTTTGAAAAATCCATGCTGCTTATTCGCAGTTCTGTTTTAAAGTTGTGAAAATAATTTTTCATTGATAATGGATTCAAAAAGTTTCACCCCAACGCTGTTTGTTCTCTGGAATGGATTTCTTAATGGCCCAAATCGCCATCGGACCTACCCCGTAAAAACTAAGCAAAATTTCGTGTGAAAATCGCGTTTGGTCGTTTGGTCTTTTTGGTCGTTTTAACCCTTTATAAGGCAGACGAATCTAAACAATAAATTAACAAAAACATCAATAGGACACAATGTTGACATGGTATTAAACTCAAATGTATGATTGTTATACGTTAAACAGTTCAGAAACATTGAAAAATTGGTGGCAATATAGTTGCCACTGCCCGGCAAGCGGGAAAACAGATAACTACAAAAATATTTAAAAATTAGGTTTTACGTAAAACCAGTCAAATCAAGGCACGTTACATTTTTTGGTGAAGAATCTTAGTCGGAAAACTTATTATAAGCGGAAAAAAATGTTTGCCCTCTTGTTCCCAGGGGGACCCTTGGAAAAAAACACAATTTCGTCAAAAATCCAAAAACAAATATACAGAAAGGCAAAGCTTTTTTCATCGCAATCACGTAATAATCTAACACAGGAGATTCAACATAATTAATACCAACGGGAAAAAATATATCTTTGTCGTTTTTTAATGAATTATAACTGAAAATCCTTCTTCCACTCGAAACTTACGATCTGTTCGTAAAAAAACTGTTCTCAAATTGATATTTCAATTTTTTATGGCTCAAATTCATCTGGGGTGTTACTAGGAAGCAAATAAAGCCACTACATGGGAAATAATAAGTAGAGCTCTTGTTAATAAATAGAAAAACCCAGATTAATCCACCTAGCGGTGATGGCGCCTTTCTCGCGGAAAAAGGTAATAAATGTAGCCTTTACGCTTACACCTCGATGATGTACAAGAAAGGCAAAACGTTACACCGTCTAATGTTATGATAGAAAATTTACACTAGTAGACGACAGATGGCGCTGCCAAAAGTTTCTCGAATTTCCTATGTTCGAATTTTGACTTTCGGACAATTTCATAGTACTATGAAACTCAACGAAGAGCATACTTACGCCTAAATGCGTGCAACACGAGCATCTTTATAGTACGATGAAACTCTTAATGGAAGCAAGCCACGGATAAACTTTTAAAATATTCATAGATGCAAGGCATTTTTCATAACACATTATTGTTCTATGTGACTATGACTCATCACTATTTTAATATTATCTATTTTTTGCAATTTGCAATTGTTATGGAATTCAATAGTGATCAACAGCGTTTTAGTCTCTGTCGGATGCAACTTGTTGCAAGAAATTCGGTTAAGAGTTTCTATGTGAAAATTTGGCTAATGTTTTTTATGGCATTTTGTGCACACACACACGCACACACATACACACACACACACGCAGGGCAGCAGGGACTATGTCCAAGGGCTTGACGACCCCTCCCCACTGCGAGTTAGGGAACCTGCCTAGGATGTGGTGGGGTTTGACAGTGGGCTCTGTTAAACTTCTACAAAAAGCTGCATGTATCCGTAAGCAGGTCCTATCAAAGCGACCGTGCGCCGCTCAAAGCACACTAGCCCAACCCAGTGGCATCGACAACGGCAACGTCAACGGACACGAGCGGAAATCGAGATATACAACGAATCTAGGGCTGACAGTTGTGTCATTCCACTCCTTGAGTAAAGCCGGATGACACCGTCTTGAAATGGCGGGTGGGCTAATGCCAGCTGCCTTCCGTACCGTAAAACCGAGTCGTAAATCCAGTCGTCTGGTTCACCCAACCAAATAGGAGTAGGGCCAGTTTATTCCTTCCTGGCTTACGTCAATTCGACTCTGAACACCGAGATGTCAGTCGCCGCATGGCCTCACTGCATCTGCAAAGATAACCATGGGATCAAGAAGACGACTATTCCAGTTGGGTTCGAGGGCAGTCCTAAGGGGACTCAACAAACATGAATCAAGCTAAATTAAACAAACAAGCATCGGAAGTGAACCCCTTCGCAAGGAGAGGTTTGGAGAGATCTCCACCAACGCATCGGGTGCGAGAGAAATGGAGATGAAGGACACGAGTAGCGAAGTAGTCGTCGTGGAGAGCGATAACGATACGCCAATAGTCGATAAGCAGCAGCACAATGCAGTGGAGATAGGGTCGAGTGGCATCCTGCCGAGCTTGACCGTCGTCATGGTGCAACTCGATGACATTATCGACTTCACCAATGAACGGGGCAATATGTCGAGGGAGCTGAAGCTGAAATTGCTTAAGCTTCGCAATTTGGTTCTTGCTGCCAAGCAAGAACAGAAGGCAGCCAGGCTGGAAGGCTGTGGTAAAGCGGAGAAGAGTACACAGACTGCTCCTTCTCCTTCCATAGTACCACAACCATGACACAGGAGGCGTTAGATTTTGCCCTCAGCGACAGAGCGGTAGAGAGGAGAACAGATAAGCGAGCCAGGGACTCGCCTGGCATTAAGCGCTTTAAACAGAACGCAAAAAGGCGTCGGGAGAGCGCAAATCAGAAGAGCGGGCCCACGGAAGTTGCAAACGTGGGAGAACGGCGTAAGAAGAAAGCGAGGACGAAACGAGCCAGTCGGCCACCGGAGGAGGGAAGCCAACCCGACCAAGACAACCTGCGGTCGGACGGTCCCTGGCAAACGGTAGTAAATAAACCGAAGGTGAAAGCGGCAGTCACGCGCCCGGCGAGAGCCAGACAGAAGGGTGAAGCACTTCTCATTAAAACAGAGAAAGAGCGCTACGCCGACGTGCTCAAGCCGATGCGCAGCGCCGAGAAACTGGCGGATCTTGATAAAGAGGTTCGTAACATAAGGCGGACGAGAGCGGGCGAGATGATCCTTGTCTTAAGGAAGGGCTCACAGGCGAACGGTACCTCATATGGAGCGCTAGCCCAGGAAGTCCTAGGCGAGAGCGTAGAAGTGAGGGCTCTACACGACGAAGTGACTCTCCAATGCAAGCAGCTGGACGAGGTCACGACATCGGAAGAGATCGCCTCGGCCATCAAGGACCAAGGTGGAGTGGTGGTAGCAAATGCGTCCATCCGTCTGCGAAGAGGACCGCAGGGGACGCAGATTGCCACGGTGAAGTTACCGGCCATCGACGCTAACAAGGTGATCAAAGTTGGTAAGCTGAAAGTTGGCTGGTCAGTATGTCCAGTCAGCCTCTACCAACCACCGGTAGTCGACAAGTGCTTCCGCTGCCTCGAACCGGGACACAAATCGTGGGCGTGCAAAGGGCCGGATAGGAGTAACCTATGTAGGCGATGCGGCGAAGAGGGCCATAAGGCGCACACGTGCGAGAAAGCACCATCGTGTAAGCTATGCGTGAGCAGGAAGCAGGAACATAACCACGCTATGGGTGGACCTGCGTGCCCGTTGAGTGGTTATACGAGGAAGCCGTGCAAGTAACGCAGCTCAACCTCAACCATTGTGCGGCCGCCCAGCAGTTGCTGTGGCAGTCGGTAGTAGAAGCGAGAACGGACGTCGCTATCTTGTCGGACCCGTACCGCATCCCCGCGGATAATGGGAACTGGGTAGCGGATAGATCCAAATCAGCGGCGATTTGTACGACGGGAAGATACCCGATCCAGGAAGTGCTGAACACAAGAGCGGAGGGTACTGTTATAGCGAAAATAAATGGAGTGTACTACTGCAGCTGCTACGCCCCACCAAGGTGGCCGATCG